>NW_007145416.1:0-584 GCF_000164805.1 Carlito syrichta
CTGAATGGTGGTTACCTCTTAGCAACACGGACTATAGGACTATGGGATGGAGGCCTCGCGTAAACAAGATTACTTATTCTTCCGTAGCAACAGGTCATGTAGTGTTGTGTATATGAGGACTCCCATTACTGAAAATCCTGCTTCATTCTCAGCAAGTCGCCAAGATATTTCCTGGTGACCTAGAAATCAAGTTGCTTGGATATCAAGAGAAAGGCTCCCATAAAGTTCTTGAGGAATTGGAACCCAAGATTCCTGTTCCCTTTTCAAAAGACACACTAAAAATGTGGCGACCTACAAGCCCAGATTGCAGATTAAACCAAATCAAGAAACTTTGTAGATTAGGTGATACAGAACTCCAAGAACCGTATTTCCTTTCCGTTCTCAGCAAGATGCCCTGAATTTTCCTGTCCATGTGGATTCCAAAACTCTGTGTACAAAAATGAAGATGCCCAGATGTTTCCTATGCTCGTGGAATCCATGGATCCTGGTTACATTTTAATAATAAGTACTAAATATTTTTCACTGCAAAACACTCAGCCCCTCTACAAATAAGTACAAATGGAAATTTAAGGATTACCAAGTTC
>NW_007145417.1:0-702 GCF_000164805.1 Carlito syrichta
AATTTTGGAGGCCCAATCTGAGAGTATGGCCTGGGTTTTGTGGTTTGAGAGCAATCTAGGCAACCTAGTAAGGAAAGAAAAAGAAAGAAAGAAAGAAAGAAAGAAAGAAAGAAAGAAAGAAAGAAAGAAAGAAAGAAAGAAAGAAAGAAAGAAAGAAAGAGAAAGAAAGAAAGAAAGAGAAAGAGAGAGAGAGAGAGAAAGAAAGAAATTCCATTTTCCTGCAAACTTTCTGCCCTCAGTCCTTTCCTTCCCACTCCCCCACATGTGAGGGCACCCAAGCTCGAGACATTCAGGCCCCAACCCTCCAAATGGCTGCCCCAGCTTTGATGTGGGAGTTCCCGAGGCTCCTTGGCCAAGTTCTTGCCGGCTATCCTCTCTGAACTGAGAAATGTGCCCCAGGCAGGCCAACCATCAGATTGGAAACAAGGACCTTCCGCCAAGAAAGGTCAGGGACACATCCCCCACCCTGGGACAATTCTTCCCCCTGAATCTCATTTTCATGGCTCTAAAACCAGTCGCCCTGTGAACACCCCTCATGCAGTTCAGAATATGTGTTCAATTCTGATGTTTTTGGAGATAGGCTCTGTCTCTGTGACCTAGGCTTGGGCCCAGGGACATGACTGTTGTTCATCTCCAGCTTCGAAAACTTAATCTCTGGTGATCCTCCTATCTCAGCCTGTGGAATGGCCGGAAAATGGGCAC
>NW_007145418.1:0-964 GCF_000164805.1 Carlito syrichta
GAACAGAAGGACATTGAAGGAGCCATCTATAGGAGGAGGGCAAGTCACCGGAGAATCGATCACAGAGAAGGGTCTGTCACTGAGGCACTCATTAAAATGGAAGGCCAGTCACTCGAGTTACTATAGTTGTCAAGATAGAAAGGGGCTACTCACTATATAAACCATTATAAAGGAAAGCGCATCACTGGGGCACTGATCACAAAGAAGTGCCCATCACTAGTGCACCCATTACAGATGTGATCCAGTTCCCACAGTGAGGGCCACTTCACTTGGGTAGGAGAGAGAGACACCTAGACACCCATCATGCAGAATAACCAGTTACTGGGCCAGCTATCAAATAGGAGGACCAGTCACTGAGGCACCCATCATAGACAAGATCTAGTCACTGGGACACAATCACAGTAGCTGTTCAGTCACTGGTACACTCATTACAGAGGAGGTCCAGTCACTGGTGACACTGGTGACAAACCACAGATAACTCTGGAACACTCATTATAGAGGAGGTCCAGTCACTGGTGACACACCACAGATAACAGCCTGACACTGGGGCAGCTAATAGAGTGGAGGCACAATCACAGGGCAGCCATCACATAGGAGGTACAGTCACTGGGCAGCCATCCCAGAGGATGACCAATTACAAGAGCATTCATCACAAAGGATGCTCAGTCACTGAGGCACCCACACAGAGGAGTCCCAGTTACTGGGGCACCCATCACAGAGGAGGTCACAAAGGCACTATATCAAATGAAGACAAATCACTGGGCCACCAACTCAGAAGAGGACCAGGGGAAGTCTCACAGGGGAGTTCTAACCAATGGGACATAAAAAAAGAGAGGACTAGTCACTTTGACACACAGACACTGGGGCACTTATTATGGAGGAGGACCAGTCATAGGGACAACCTTCACAGAGGAAGGGTCGTTAATACGGCAACAATTAGAGTGGAGTACCAGGCAATTATCCC
>NW_007145419.1:0-802 GCF_000164805.1 Carlito syrichta
TATGCAAAAGCTTGGAATGGGGAAATGACTCCAGAGATATAGAAAAGTGGGACAGAGTCAAGAAATGTTTGGGAGGTAAAATAAAGAGGATCTCCTAACCCGATTAGATACAGAGGATGGATATTTCTAGAATAAATTCTGAGTACTTGGTAGGAGCACCTATGTGGATGGATTTGTGCAGATGAACAGTAGAGGAGGAACAAAGAGTGTTTGGTGGGGACAGTTAAAGATGGCTACTGAAATTTTGAACATGCTGAGTTTAAGACACTGAATGATGTCTACGTGGAGAGGTCATGGTTGGACTAAAATACATGGTTTTGGAGCTCAGAGGAGAGGTATTGACAGAAGATTATGCAAGTGGTGGTTTTGGACATGAAGGTGATAATCAAAGACTCCTTGGTGTGTAGGTAGTAATTAAAGAAACCTTTCAATTTCTTTTCATTAGTGTTAGACTTCATTTCTATTGATGCAGTCTTTGCATTTCAAAGACTTCAGAGAAAATAATTGATGTTCATTTCTCCAGAGATCCAGTCTCTGTCAAAGACCTAGAACTAAAAGTTGAACTTCAATTTGATGAAAATGTGAAGACAGTGGAAAGAATGGCAAGACGTGCCACTGTAGGGATATGCAAGATTAAATAATGGAGGACCATTGAAATATAACATAATGATATTTTTATATGATGAAATCTAAACTAATCTATTATGTGATCTTAAAGTATATATATATATAACTGTGTATTTTAACTTACAATGCAACATCCAAGGTATAAAAAAGCACAAAAACTAATACGTCAAACATG
>NW_007145420.1:0-810 GCF_000164805.1 Carlito syrichta
TGAGTTCATCGAGCAGGTTCAATGTGTCACACTAATATGCAAGTTTTGCAACCCACTGTGTGTCACTGAAATGTGCTGCCAGTGGTGACTGTTTTTTTCTGAAAGAAATCCCTGGAGTGGCTCTCATAACTCAAAAACTCTGGCCAGTGATCTGCCTTCAGAAAGCCAACACACTTCTGTGTATAAGAGAAGATGTGTGTGCTCTGTGTCTATCTCCTCACAGAGCCGCACAACCAGGTGTGAGTCAAGAACATGTACTTTAATGTGGTTTGGTAATTTTAATCACATTCTGCAAAATGTTACTAAGTTCAGGTGATATTTTTGACTAGACAACATTTTTCTATGGATGACACAGTGCATAGACTGAGAAGTGAACTCTTTGACCTGAGTAATGAAATCAGAAAGTCACCCATTCATGGCAACCACTTAATCCATGCATATACCGACATAACATGATCAATTCAGTTTTCCCGATATATATTCATTCAAGGTCTTGAATAGTTTTCTGCAGCTGTAATATTGATTGGCAACAAAAGTGCACATAACATATCCCCATGCACATTCTTTGAAAAATATATTGCACAAAAACAAGCATTGCTGACTTGTCAACATTGGTAGACTCATCAGCCGGGATTGCATACCATGACTCATCCATCCTTTCTAACAGTTGCATCTCAATATCCTTTGCTGTTTCATCAATTTATCTAGTTATGGTGCTGGCCAAAGAGGGACATGTGACACCTTTTGAACTGCAGCCTCTCCTAAAAGTTCATACAAAATGTCCCTAGCAACAGGTAGGATCAACTCTTC
>NW_007145421.1:0-861 GCF_000164805.1 Carlito syrichta
GAATCTCCCTCTCTCTCTCTCTTTTCTTTCTTTCTCTCTCTCTCATCTCTTTTCTATCTCTCTCTCTCTCTCTTTTTCTAGATAAAATATATTTTCTAGTTTAAATTTTGTGCAATTTCTTTGTATCTTCACACAGCACTGGATCATACAACCCCACCCAACCCTACTTGGTGGGTCTGACCTAACATTTTGGAGGCCCTGCTGGGATATATTGTGACCTGAAATTTTGGTCTTTTCCCCTTTTCAAAGAAGCTCTCTGTTGATGTTTACTTTTTATTCATTTTGTCTAGGGTTAGCTTGTAGGCTAACCAACACTGTGACCAAGATGAGTGCACAGGGGAGTAAAGAGGTGTGGATAAAAGTGGTAAATAAAATAATGGGTGGGCCATGTATGGGCTAAAATAAATGTTGGATTCTGACTTAAAACCTGACAAATATGTATCACTGTTCAACTATAAATCTTCTAAGGTTCAAACAGTACAGAAATGTTCTCTCCTTGTTATCCCCAACTCATTTTGATTCTTTTGTCTTTCATAGAATGGGAATAATAATAAAATTATCCTACCATGGGTATTGTATAAAGATTAAACCAACTCATAAGTGTATGGAACTTAGATCAGTACTTACCATATTGGAGCTGCTCAGTAAACTTTAACTTTTATTAGGAAGTTCTGTCTCTGTTGCTAATCAGATACTTAGAGAAGGTGACCTATGGCCATGGTCAATGGCCAGATTTGAGATCCTTGGTCTAAGCAAAGCTGTGTTCCTCTGCATATTCCTAAGTGCTGACGCAAAGCCTGGACATTAAAGGAATCCTTTAAGTGTTAGAGAGTGAGTGAATAACATATGGTATAAGAACCC
>NW_007145422.1:0-4299 GCF_000164805.1 Carlito syrichta
TAGCAAAATGAGATCTTATGATCTCTGTCTTGTGAAGGATTTGATCCCAAGTAGAATTGCTTTATGAGCATTTTCAAGGCCTTAAGAGCTATTTACATATACAGATTCTGGGGCCCTGCCCCAGAAAAATCTGAGTCATAATCCTTGGGGGTTGATTTCAGAATTCTATACCATTCACCAACTTGCCAGATGTTATGATGTGCTTAAAAGTTTGATGGTTCTTGGTACACAGCCTTTCAATGTCTCTCCTGCCCCAGCCTTGGTATTTTGTAGTGGCCTGTTGCTGACCGTTGAGTCTTTAAGAGTCACAATGAGTGATTTACTCATCTGGTTTGCCTAGGACTTTCCCTGTTTAGCAATGGAAAACCTTCATATTAAGAATTTCCTATTTCCTCTGTAAGCCTGCAAGGTCAGTCATCTAGTCACACACTCACAAGGTGTCCAAAGAGAGCAACCATTTTATAGATCAGCAGTTCCCAACCTTTTTGATATCAGGGATCAGTTTTATGAAAAACAATTTTTCCATGGACCTGGGTTGGGGGGTGGACATGGTTTTGGGGTGATTCAAGCACATTACATTTATCGTGTACTTTATTTCTATTTCCATTACACTGCAATGTATAATGAAATAATTATACACCTCACCATTATGCAGAATCAGTGGGAGTCCTGAGCTTGTTTTCCTGCAACTAGACATTCCCGTCTGGGGTGTTGGGAGACAGTGACACCTGATGTGTGTTGCTTATGTCCAGTCTACTCCACAGTCTTGTTTTGGTTGCTTTCACTGTAGAAAGCCCTGCTTCACAAAGACAGGATGTTGGAAGTGGAAGCAGGTTTTCAGTGCTTTCGTAATCTCACGGTATTCTGCCTTGTCTTTGAAGCAGATCGCAGGGAGATTTGAAGTTGTCTCAACATACTTTTAAGGGCATCATCATTTGCCACCTCAAGCAGTTGATCCTCTTCCAGCATAAACAAAATTGATTTTTCTGGCTTATTCACAAATGGGCTGTGGATCCATTTCTTCCCATTTTGGGGGTCTTTTGTGGTTGGGAAGTAATGGTCAAACTCTTTTGAAAGCTGAGGTAGGTGATCATGCGCCAGCCAGGAGAAAGAAGGTCCTGGCTCAATCTCTTTCAAAAACTCTGCTAATGTTTGCAACATGTAAGAAATCCCATGCCCACACGTTGCCTCCATGATTCCAGTTTGGCTTTGAGTATAGCTACTTTATCTGTCGACTTGAACACAGTTACCTTTCTCCCTTGAGATGACAGCTTGAGTTCATCGAGCAGGTTCAATGTGTCACACTAATATGCAAGTTTTGCAACCCACTGTGTGTCACTGAAATGTGCTGCCAGTGGTGACTGTTTTTTTCTGAAAGAAATCCCTGGAGTGGCTCTCATAACTCAAAAACTCTGGCCAGTGATCTGCCTTCAGAAAGCCAACACACTTCTGTGTATAAGAGAAGATGTGTGTGCTCTGTGTCTATCTCCTCACAGAGCCGCACAACCAGGTGTGAGTCAAGAACATGTACTTTAATGTGGTTTGGTAATTTTAATCACATTCTGCAAAATGTTACTAAGTTCAGGTGATATTTTTGACTAGACAACATTTTTCTATGGATGACACAGTGCATAGACTGAGAAGTGAACTCTTTGACCTGAGTAATGAAATCAGAAAGTCACCCATTCATGGCAACAACTTAATCCATGCATATACCGACATAACATGATCAATTCAGTTTTCCCGATATATATTCATTCTAGGTCTTGAATAGTTTTCTGTAGCTGTAATATTGATTGGCAACAAAAGTGCACATAACATATCCCCATGCACATTCTTTGAAAAATATATTGCACAAAAACAAGCATTGCTGACTTGTCAACATTGGTAGACTCATCAGCCGGGATTGCATACCATGACTCATCCATCCTTTCTAACAGTTGCATCTCAATATCCTTTGCTGTTTCATCAATTTATCTAGTTATGGTGCTGGCCAAAGAGGGACATGTGACACCTTTTTGAACTGCAGCCTCTCCTAAAGTTCATACAAATGTCCCTAGCAACAGTAGGATCAACTCTTCATCATCAGTAAAGGGCTTCTTAGCCTTAGCAAAGTGGTTAGGCAATAAGAATGATGCTCTCAGTACAGACACATTAAATGATATGATAGCCTTCAATAATTGCTTCTGTTCTTTGAACTCATGTTTTAAAAAAAACTCTAAATGCTTGTCTTTTAATGCAGGGTGCTTGCTCTCCATGTGGTGAAGCAGTTTTGAAGGTTTCATGGCTTTGTTGGATAGCCAGTTGCCACATATTATACAAAGCAGGTTTGGAGAATGTGAATCACCTATTGCAATGAACCTGTAAGTTAAGTAGGGCTCTTGGTATTTTCTTTTAAATGCAGTTTTTTGTTGGCAATCTAAGAGTCTTCTGGTGCCCCATCATTGGTGAAAGGACAGAGCATGGAATCAATATAGCCAATGAGCAGTCATTTTAGCATTGCTTAGCTTTGTCATATTTTTCTAGCAGTTCACTTTAATTTACCTTCTAATCTACTAGTAAAGGACTGAAATAGGTTCTCAAGGTAGCTATTGATCATTGCTTTACAATCCCTTCCCCAGCTTGTTTTGTAAAAAATTAACCTAATCAGCTCTTCATGACCTTCATGACACAGACTCCATCAACATGGCAGCAATCATGTGACTAACCCACCCATTTGCTTGCCATCCATTGCCTAACATCAGTACCTGTGTGTACCTGCCCTCTGTGATAACGTGGAACAGACCTCCGCCCAACCACCTTAATAACCTCCCCCCATCAAGGAAAATGTTGAAAAGCATTCAGCCTCAAGCAACCATTTGCCATTGCCTTGCTAAGTTATGGTGTGGCTATGTGCTCTTTGAGCTATGGTTGCCATGTTTCTTGGCTTTGGCCTCCTCCCCTACCTTGGAAAGGTGAATCTCCCTCTCTCTCTCTCTTTTCTTTCTTTCTCTCTCTCTCATCTCTTTTCTATCTCTCTCTCTCTCTTTTTCTAAATAAAATATATTTTCTAGTTTAAATTTTGTGCAATTTCTTTGTATCTTCACACAGCACTGGATCATACAACCCCACCCAACCCTACTTGGTGGGTCTGACCTAACATTTTGGAGGCCCTGCTGGGATATATTGTGACCTGAAATTTTGGTCTTTTCCCCTTTTCAAAGAAGCTCTCTGGTGATGTTTACTTTTTATTCATTTTGTCTAGGGTTAGCTTGTAGGCTAACCAACACTGTGACCAAGATGAGTGCACAGGGGAGTAAAGAGGTGTGGATAAAAGTGGTAAATAAAATAATGGGTGGGCCATGTATGGGCTAAAATAAATGTTGGATTCTGACTTAAAACCTGACAAATATGTATCACTGTTCAACTATAAATCTTCTAAGGTTCAAACAGTACAGAAATGTTCTCTCCTTGTTATCCCCAACTCATTTTGATTCTTTTGTCTTTCATAGAATGGGAATAATAATAAAATTATCCTACCATGGGTATTGTATAAAGATTAAACCAACTCATAAGTGTATGGAACTTAGATCAGTACTTACCATATTGGAGCTGCTCAGAAAACTTTAACTTTTATTAGGAAGTTCTGTCTCTGTTGCTAATCAGATACTTAGAGAAGGTGACCTATGGCCATGGTCAATGGCCAGATTTGAGATCCTTGGTCTAAGCAAAGCTGTATTCCTCTGCATATTCCTAAGTGCTGACGCAAAGCCTGGACATTAAAGGAATCTTTTAAGTGTTAGAGAGTGAGTGAATAACATATGGTATAAGAACCCCTCACAGCATTGCTTCTTGATGCTAATTGCAAACACCCCACCCTCACCCTGTTGTATCAACCAAAATTGTCTCCAGGCATTGCCAAATTCCTGTCAGGAAGGAGTGTAAAATGGCCCTTAATTGAGAACCACTGACTTAACCAAGCAAATGGATGCTTAAAAGGGCAATCAACTCTTCTCAAACTATGCAGAAGTCATGATAGAGATGCTTTGCCAAAGAAAATTCCAGTAATATCCAGAAAAATAAATCATTATGAATGATTAATAACAAACCAAAATAAATAAATAACAACAAAGTCTAAAGTGCTTCTACAGAAGTTTTTATGAAAAAAATATTTGAAATAATTTACTTTAGCAGATGGAGACACTTGCTCTACTTGAGTTGTTAGTGGAATTTTCTGCCTAGGAACATAGAATAGCATCAGTACCACCAGATCTAAAGGGGAGTAAGTGATGTTGTGGTCCTGCCTGGTGACAAAGGACC
>NW_007145423.1:0-7965 GCF_000164805.1 Carlito syrichta
AAATCCCTGGAGTGGCTCTCATAACTCAAAAACTCTGGCCAGTGATCTGCCTTCAGAAAGCCAACACACTTCTGTGTATAAGAGAAGATGTGTGTGCTCTGTGTCTATCTCCTCACAGAGCTGCACAACCAGGTGTGAGTCAAGAACATGTACTTTAATGTGGTTTGGTAATTTTAATCACATTCTGCAAAATGTTACTAAGTTCAGGTGATATTTTTGACTAGACAACATTTTTCTATGGATGACACAGTGCATAGACTCAGAAGTGAACTCTTTGACCTGAGTAATGAAATCAGAAAGTCACCCATTCATGGCAACCACTTAATCCATGCATATACCGACATAACATGATCAATTCAGTTTTCCCGATATATATTCATTCAAGGTCTTGAATAGTTTTCTGCAGCTGTAATATTGATTGGCAACAAAAGTCCACATAACATATCCCCATGCACATTCTTTGAAAAATATACTGCACAAAAACAAGCATTGCTGACTAGTCAACATTGGTAGACTCATCAACCGGGATTGCATACCATGACTCATCCATCCTTTCTAACAGTTGCATCTCAATATCCTTTGCTATTTCATCAATTTATCAAGTTATGGTGCTGGCCAAAGAGGGACATGTGACACCTTTTGAACTGCAGCCTCTCCTAAAAGTTCATACAAAATGTCCCTAGCAACAGGTAGGATCAACTCTTCACCAACAGTAAAGGGCTTCTTAGCCTTAGCAAAGTGGTTAGGCAATAAGAATGATGCTCTCAGTACAGAAACATTAAATGATATGATAGCCTTCAATAATTGCTTCTGTTCTTTGAACTCATGTTTTTAAAAAAACTCTAAATGCTTGTCTTTTAATGCAGGGTGCTTGCTCTCCATGTGGTGAAGCAGTTTTGAAGGTTTCATGGCTTTGTTGGATAGCCAGTTGCCACATATTATACAAAGCAGGTTTGGAGAATGATGAATCACCTATTGCAATGAACCTGTAAGTTAAGTAGGGCTCTTGGTATTTTCTTTTAAATGCAGTTTTTTGTTGGCAATCTAAGAGTCTTCTGGTGCCCCATCATTGGTGAAAGGACAGAGCATGGAATCAATATAGCCAATGAGTAGTCATTTTAGCATTGCTTAGCTTTGTCATATTTTTCTAGCAGTTCACTTTAATTTACCTTCTAATCTACTAGTAAAGGACTGAAATAGGTTCTCAAGGTAGCTATTGATCATTGCTTTTACAATCCCTTCCCCAGCTTTGTTTTGTAAAAAATTAACCTAATCAGCTCTTCATGACCTTCATGACACAGACTCCATCCAACATGGCAGTAATCATGTGACTAACCCACCCATTTGCTTGCCATCCATTGCCTAACATCGTACCTGTGTGTACTTGCCCTCTGTGATAATGTGGAACAGACCACCACCCAACCACCTTAATAACCTCCCCCCATCAAGGAAAATGTTGAAAAGAATTCAGCCTCAAGCAACCATTTGCCATTGCCTTGCTAAGTTATGGTGTGGCTATGTGCTCTTTGAGCTATGGCTGCCAGGTTTCTTGGCTTTGGCCTCCTCCCCTACCTTGGGAAGGTGAATCTCTCTCTCTCTCTCTCTCTTTCTTTCTCTCTTTCTTCTTTCTTTCTCTCTCTCTCTCTCATCTCTTTTCTATCTCTCTTTCTCTCTTTTCTCTAAATAAACTATATCTTCTAATTTAAATTTTGTGCAATTTCTTTGCATCTTCACACAGCACTGGATCATACAACCCCACCCAACCCTACCTGGTGGGTCTGACCTAACATTTTGGAGGCCCTCCTGGGATATATTGTGACCTGAAATTTTGGTCTTTTCCCCTTTTCAAAGAAGCTCTCTGGTGATGTTTGCTTTTTATTCATTTTGTCTAGGGTTGGCTTGTAGGCTAACCAACACTGTGACCAAGATGAGTGCACAGGGGAGTAAAGAGGCGTGGATAAAAGTGGTAAATAAAATAATGGGTGGGCCATGTATGGGCTAAAATAAATGTTGGATTCTGACTTAAAACCTGACAAATATGTATCACTGTTCAACTATAAATCTTCTAAGGTTCAAACAGTACAGAAATGTTCTCTCCTTGTTATCCCCAACTCATTTTGATTCTTTTGTCTTTCATAGAATGGGAATAATAATAAAATTATCCTACCATGGGTATTGTATAAAGATTAAACCAACTCATAAGTGTATGGAACTTAGATCAGTACTTACCATATTGGAGCTGCTCAGTAAACTTTAACTTTTATTAGGAAGTTCTGTCTCTGTTGCTAATCAGATACTTAGAGAAGGTGACCTATGGCCATGGTCAATGGCCAGATTTGAGATCCTTGGTCTAAGCAAAGCTGTGTTCCTCTGCATATTCCTAAGTGCTGACGCAAAGCCTGGACATTAAAGGAATCTTTTAAGTGTTAGAGAGTGAGTGAATAACATATGGTATAAGAACCCCTCACAGCATTGCTTCTTGATGCTAATTGCAAACACCCCACCCTCACCCTGTTGTATCAACCAAAATTGTCTCCAGGCATTGCCAAATTCCTGTCAGGAAGGAGTGTAAAATGGCCCCTAATTGAGAACCACTGACTTAACCAAGCAAATGGATGCTTAAAAGGGCAATCAACTCTTCTCAAACTATGCAGAAGTCATGATAGAGATGCTTTGCCAAAGAAAATTCCAGTAATATCCAGAAAAATAAATCATTATGAATGATTAATAACAAACCAAAATAAATAAATAACAACAAAGTCTAAAGTGCTTCTACAGAAGTTTTTATGAAAAAAATATTTGAAATAATTTACTTTAGCAGATGGAGACACTTGCTCTACTTGAGTTGTTAGTGGAATTTTCTGCCTAGGAACATAGAATAGCATCAGTACCACCAGATCTAAAGGGGAGTAAGTGATGTTGTGGTCCTGCCTGGTGACAAAGGACCCTTCACAGAGAGAAGAAAGCTGGAGCCATGTATAGATGTGTATGGTGTTTAGGGTGCGTATGGTATTTAGTGTTTAGAGCAATAAAAATGGCAGCTGTAATTGTCTGAGCACCTGAAATGTGCTAATCCCTCTTCTAAGCACTTCTGCACTTTAATTTATTTGTGTCTCATGACAATAATCTTTTGGAGTTGATCTTGTTATCATTACTATTTAAATACAAGGAAATGGAGGCCCAGAGACATTAATGACTTCTCCAAGTTCTCACAGCTAGTCACCCATACACCTGGAATTGAAGCCCAGGAATCTTGTCCCCAGTTCTTCTTCATTCCCACCTCCTCGACCTGCATTTGCAGGTATATTCAGCTCTCCTAGGGATGGAGGGAGGTCCTGTGTTTTACAACACTCCAAAAGCAAAGGTGATTTAAATTTATTTTTTGTTTATTTTTCAGGATGTCTTTTAAAATTTTGTTTATATGTATTTTATTGCTCCTTCAAGATAGGCTGAGTTTCTTGATTCTCCTCTCCATTTCCTTCTTCCTTCACTCAGATATTCCCATATGGCAAAACTAACACATAAGTGACATTTATTCATTGCCAGCATTGCATTATCTAGTTAAATCCTAACAGTAATCTTATCAGTCATATACTAGTATTATTCGCCTTTGGAAAAGCAGAGACTCACCAGCACAAGGAAAGTGGCAAGTATGTTTTCAACACCTGCCCTAAGGACTGCCTTGCTATATGGCCTTTCAGGTACAGACATTGAATGTGTAAGTGTGGGAGCCAGTATCCCTAGATTCCCATTCTGACTCCATAATAAACTTGTTCTATGACTTTGGTCACCTTACTTAACATTTTTGTCAAGTATCAGTTTTCTTGTTTTTTTAAAGGTGTTACAGTAATACTTACTCCTAATGTTTTTGTGATAAGTAAATATATTAATATAGTAAAAATAAATTATCATGTAAAATTTTTAGAAAAAAATCTTGATGAATAGTAGTGGCACTGAAAAGGTTAGATACTGTGATTGCACAGGCATTTATTGTACACCTGTTGTGTACCAGACAGCACTCTAAGAATATGCATCCCAGATTCCTAGTGCCCACACAGCTGTAAGTGTTTGAGTAGAATGGTTGTTACTGGTGTAGTCATGGTATCCCTTTGACTTGATTTTAATATTCAGGTGCTGTCAGCATTGCTTCTGAATGATCCATTTCTGTTTAATTTCTTCATTATCAGTTTTGCTGTTGTAAGAATTTGATCAATCCTACCTTTCCAAGAGATGTATGCCTATGTATTTTGACCAATAGATTTTTAAAAACTAGACTTTGAGAAAATATATATCATTGTTCAACTATAAATCTTCTAAGGTTCAAAGAGTACAAAAATTTTCTCTCCTGGTTATCCCCAACTCATTTTGCATATTCTGCCTTTCAGAAAATGGGAATAACAATAAAACCATCCCATCATGGGTGTCATATAAAGATTAAACCAGTTCATAAGTGTATGGTGCTTAGATCAGTACTTCCCATATAGGAGCTGCTGAATAAACTTTAGGTTTTATAAGGTAACTTATAAGGAAGCTCTGTTTCTACTGCAACTCTGGTACTTGGGGAAGGTGACCTATGACCATGGTGATCTATGGCCATGCTCTGTGGCCAGATGGATTTGAGACACTTGGGCTAGATAGAACTGTGTCCCTCTGAATATTCCCAGGTGATGATGTATAGCATTGGACACTCAAGGAATCCTTTTTAGAGAATGAGTGAAGAACATGTGGTAGAAGAACCCTTCACAGCATTGCCTCTTTCAGAGTTCTAACTAGTGTTTCCACCCCCTCCCTTCCCAGGGCAAAAAAAAGACAAGCCCACTGATTGCAAAACACTCAACAAAGGCTGAAGATACTTCAAAAGTCAGTGGTCCACACTACAGGCAGAAAAATTCAGAAGCATATTAATAAAGCGAGTTTTTGGTTTTGTTTCTTTGCCATGAGGCTAGATAAAAGTGTTATTTGTTGGGAATAAGAAAGATGTGTGCAGTGGAGATGCCCTGGGTCTCTGGGCTCCTGCCTCTCTGACATTTTGTCAAGGAGTTGGGCAGACTCTGGTTTGGCTAATGGCTTTCTCCTCATCCTCTGAAAGAACCACTGTATTTGAGAGTCAATGTGATGCCCATCTTTAGTCCAGCAAGTAGGCATGCCAGTCTGGGTTCTGAGGCTCTAGAAAGTAGCCTTTCTCCATGTTCCAGGAGAAAGGTTCCCATGGTTTTCAGGACACCCTGAGACCCCAAATACAACAATGTAGCCCTAGATGACACAGGTAATGGAAATTTGAAGGGAAGAGTCCTTTTATGGATCCAAATGCAGGTATTGCACCTGACCTTCGGGCTACGCCTTGAACCTGGACAGTGGTGGAACTGCAAGAACTCGTGTCTTTGATTTCCATATGAAAATATGGAACTTTTTACTGAACTCTGTAATACATGCAGAAAGTGCATATATAACATATAGAAAAGTGCTCATAATTGTACAGCATGATAAGTTTTCACAAACAGAATATACTCTGAACAAGAACCTGAAAAGTACTGGAACACCAGACTCTCAATGTAGTACACTCCTTAGGATAATGTGGGGCTGACACCAACACCATGGAACAGCTCTGCCCACTTTTCATGTTCAGTGTTACTTTGTTGTCTCTTGTCTCTGACTTCAGTCTTTCAATATCATGTTAGGAGATTCATCCATGCAGTTGTGTGCACTTGTACATTTGTCCTTCTTATTCCTAAGCAGTATCATATTATAGGCTGGACCACATTGTATTTATCTGCTCTTTTGTTTAAGGGCACTTGGGTAGTTTCCGGTTTGGGCAAATCTGGTAGTATTTCTGTGAACATTCTTGTGCATGTTGTTAGTGAACACATGTCTGCATTTCCGTTGAGTACATACAAGCTTAGGAGTGGAATTTCTGAGTCAGAAGGTGCTTTAGTTTCCTACAAGTGCTGTAACAAATGATCACACACTGAGTAGCTTAAGACAACACACATTTATTATCACACAGTCTTGAAAGTCAGCACTGCAGCTCTAGAAGACAGATGCTTGGAGTTCTGGTAAGATGGCGATGGCATAGATGGAATTGTGAAATTTTCCAAACATGAGTTCACAAAAAGACTCTTACTTTTCTTCCCCCACCCCACTGCCCACTGCCAGCCACACTGGTCCAAGGCCCGAGAATCTTCAGTCCCACGCAGGGCCAGATATTGCAGCCCCGCCTGCTCCTGCTCCACTACACATGATGCCCGCCCATCTCACACAGCACCCAGGACCAAGCTGCCGGTCAGCCAGGGAGGCTCTGGGTGCCCGCCCCTCAGAGATACTGGTCCCATTTCTGGCTGAGGTACCCTGTGAGAGACCCAGGGCCACTCTCACCACTCACCACCTGCCCTTTGGAGCTTTGGAGCTCTGGAGCTCTGGGCCCACACTGGCTGAGGCACTCAGCATGCGACCTCATACTTGTGTAAGGGAAAAGCACATCTTAAGGAGGTGGTGATCAGAGGTTCTCAGCTCCACAGGAGGGAACTCCCAACCCTCTCCTCCACCCCAGCCTGCAGGTGGCACTCCGGATCTAGCACACAGCTGTACAGCTGATCCCCAGTGCCTCCCATGTCACCACAGTCCAACATAGTGGATTGCCCAGGGACCAGACGAGTGGAGAGAAAAGATCCATGAAAGTGAAGCTGCCACCTCGGCCATTCTCCAGGCAGAGATTTGCATTGCTCTGCCACCCATCAGCAGCCTCCAACTCGGTTCCTAAGGTAACGTTGATAAACAGGAGACAAAGCCCCTCCCCTACGCTGAATCAGACAAAGGCAACAAAGTGTTGCAGACCTTCCAGGTAGCAGGTTAAAAAAAACAAACCCAAGCTGCAAGTAAATCTAGCTGCCTGCAATGAAAACAAAGGGGAGAGGCTGGAGATCAGAGCTGAAGAGAGTTTAGACACTCAGGAAAGATTCCAGATTTAGTCTGATCTCTTATTTTGACTTTAGATTTTATCATTTTGACTGGTTTTTTTTTATTGCTCACTTTTGTTTGTTTTCTAACTTACACTATCTGTTTCATGATTTTATTGGTCTGTCTTTGTGTAGCTACCAGTATTCTTTAGGGAATCCTGCTTGTGTGTTTTTTTTCACTTCTCTATGGACTTGTGTCTATTTTTCACCTGTTAGTTGGTATGTATGTCTGTTTTCCCTCTCACTCTTCTCTCTTTCTAACTTCCTATTGACCCCCCGCCTTCCTCCATTATTTTCCTCTTTTGTACCTCCTTTTGATCCAGGGACCAAACCTACATACTGCTACACAGTCAGATTGTAAGGCAGTGGGAAATAGGCTCCAGTGTTATCACACACCTGTTGGTGGATGCTGGAATCAGCATATAGATTCTGAATCACAGCTTCCCCCTACATTAAACCTCAAAACTGGAAAAAGTACAGCCTACAATCCACATTCCAACCTCAAAAGTGAACAAAGACAGAGGAACCTCATAAGGAAGAACAGGAGATTGCACAAGTGAAACAAAAGCAACCCCACCTTCCCTGAAAAACAGAATTAAAGAAGGAGAGGGAAAGGGGGACAGAGAGAAACATCTACACAAATGAAGAAAAACCAAAAGAAGAATATAGTTCTCTCCCAGACCCCTGGGAGGGCAGACACTAAGAAAACTGACTGCGGAATGAAAACAATGAAAAGCCCCCAGAATGACTGGTCTCAAACTACAAACCTAGATATCAAGACATTAATGGAGAGATTAAAAAGAATTGAGGAGAGACAAGAAGAAACTAGAAAGGAGCTGATATCTGAGATATAAGCAATAAAGAATACTGTGAATGAAATAAATAATAAACTGATAAGCATGAAAAGCAGCAGAAGAAGAAAGAATCTCAGAGCTTGAGGAACAAAATATATAACTAACCCAAACTCTTAAAAACACAGAAAACAAGCTCAAAAAGACAGAGAAAAACCTTG
>NW_007145424.1:0-764 GCF_000164805.1 Carlito syrichta
ACAAGCTTGTGGAGAGTGCATCTCAGAGTATTACCCAGAGATGTGACCTTGGTCTTCATTATTTAGAGACAATTGATCACGAGGGACTGCATTGGTTCAGAATTTTAAGTTCATCCCAGTTCAGACTCCTGTGCTCAAGGAAGAACAGATTTATATTGGGTAATCAGATCTCGCATCACTAGTGAGCTCTTACTGCTGATGATCTGTGAAAAATGGAAGAATAGAGGACAGTATATGGAGTCTCCAAATAAGAAATAAGGAGAAGTTCATATATTCCCTGCGTATAAAAATAACTATAACTCTGGATAATGGTGGATTTGTGAGCGACACACATTGAAAAATCTTTGTGCATTTTAATTGAATTGCTTGACCTTATACTGGTGAGAACAAAGGTTAAAGGTCATTACAAACAACTGATGAATATAATTAACATGCTTCTGAGAATTGCGTTTCCCCATTTCAAAAAAAAGGAAACAGTAGTGTGAATAGTATAGCACAAAGGATTTTTATCCTCACTTGATCCATTTCAGAGTAGTTTAAAAACTTGTCAGATATCTCTAAGACTTAATTACGCATTCCCTTCAGACAAGAAACTCCCCTTTACAGTCCCATTAAAACTATAAAATACATTATTCTTTCCATCATTAGGTGCATTTAACATTTTGAAAACTGTCCCCTAATTATATTTTGTGATAATGAATCTTTTAAGCAGAAAATCTTCTCTGCAATTGAATCTGTGTTGCCTTACTCTGACCAGGGACATC
>NW_007145425.1:0-4068 GCF_000164805.1 Carlito syrichta
TTCTGTTGTGAAAGTGAAAGTTATCCCCTCATCACTGAGCAAGGAAATTAAAGAAGGGGGAAAAAGCGGGGAGGAATGAAGAAATGAAGAAGAGCCAAATGAAGAAGAGCCAAATGAAGAAGAACCAAAGAAGAACCACAGGTTCAATGCAGACTCCTGGGAAGACACCACCTGAGAATACAGACTTCAGAATTCAAACAATGAAGATCTTCCAGAATCAAGATATCAATAAATTAATAGAAAGAATGAACAGAAATGAGACAAACCAAAAGGAAAGAAAGAAGGAGTTGATAACTGAGATGATGATAATAAAGAATACATTAAAAGAAATTAATTATAACAAAGCATGAAATGCAGTATTAGCCAAGCAGAAGATAGTATCTCAGAGCTTGAAGATCAAAATATAAAGCCAACCCAAACTGTTAAATACATATATAAGAAACTTACATAGATAGAAAAAATTTTTTTCAAGAGATGTATGATTGCATCAAGAGGCCAGATATATGATTAAGTGGTATTTCTGAGACAGATAGAGAGGCAGTAGTGACACTGGAACAAACATCATATGAAATTATTCAATAATACTTCCTTCATCTCATCAGAGATGTGACCATTCAAACACAAAAGATTCAGAGAAACTCTGCAAGATATCAAATGAGAATACCAACTCCTATACACAGTAATTCACTTACACAATGTATGTATAAAAGAAAAAATTCTAAAGGCAGCAAGAGAGAAAGTTCAGACTATATACTGGAGAAGACCAATTAGAATAGCAGCAGACTTATCTGCATAAACAGTACAGGCTAGAAGAGACTGGAGTCCAATCTTAAAAATTTCTCAAATAAAAACAATTTCAACCAAGAATTTTTGAACCAGATAAGCTAAGCTTCATTAGTAATAGTGAATTAAAATCCTTCCCAGACATTCAATTTCTAAGAATGTACACCACATCCATATCAGCTCTATAAGAAACTCTTAAGAAAGTATTAAACAGCAAAAAATAAAAAATAAAAAGAATGACCCTGCTTTTCCCAAGAATGAAAAGATTAAAAGTACAAATATATATCAACCCCCAAATCAAAAGAAAAACAAAAAACAACAAACTAACAACAACAGCAACAAACTCTGTAAGATACTCATGACAAGAATATACTCTAATAGGTCAATAGTTAGCCTGAACATAAATGAACTAACTGCACCAAAGATATAGAATGGCAAACTGAATAATAAAAATGACACAATATGTTGTCACCAGGGGACTCATCTCATCAGTATGGACACTCACAGACTCAAAGTAAGAGGATGGAAAACAAATTTTCAGGTGAACAGAACACAAAAGAAAGCAGGAGTTGCCATTTTAACATCAAACAAAATATCACTTAAGCTATCAAAAATATAAAAAGATACAAAGGGTCACTGCATAACAATAAAAGTTTCAATCCCTCAACAAGAAATATCTAAACATACGTGCACCCAACATAGGAGTACCAACCCTTATAAGGTATCTTCTATGTGAACTTTAAAAAGTTACTGACTAACAGTCTCATAGCTAGGGATGTAAATGCCCCACTAACAATCATACATAGACCATCAAGGAAACAAATCTACAAGGACCTCAACTTGATGCTTGACCAAATAGACTTAATAAATACCTACAAAACACTCCACTCAACAACAGAATGTACATTCTACTCATCACCACATGGAACATACTCCAAGACCGACCACATCATTGGCCAACAATCAAGCATAAGCACATTTCATGAAATCAAAATACTTCCATGCACCTTCTCAGACCGCAGTGGAATAGAAATAAATATCAACACTAACAAAGTTCCCCCAAAACCCACAAAGACATTGGCACTAAACAGCATGATGCTGAATGACTCCTAGATCAACACAACATTCAAATTAGAAATTAAAAGATTCCTGGAAACAAATTAAAATGAAGAAACATCTTACCAAGCCCCTGTGATGTCATGAAAACTGTGCTAAGAGGGGAATTCATATCACTATGAGCATGCATAAAGAAAATGGAAAGATCACAATTTAACAGCTAAAATGTTCACCTAAATGAACTGGAAAAATAAGACCAATAAAACAGTAACTTCAACAGAAGAATCCACATCAACAAAAAAAAACCCTAAATATGAGACATAAAAGACAAAAATATAATAGAAAAAAATCATATAAAAAAAAAGTTGGTTCTTTGAAAGGATAATAAGAATTGATGTACCCCAAACCAGAATGACAAAGAAAAAGAGAGACAATGCACAAAGAAACACAATCAGAAATGCAAAAGATCAAGTCATAAATGACACCACCAAAGAAATACAAAAGATTGTCAGGGATTACTATTTATATTTGTATGGAAAGAAAACAAATAAAATGGAAGATTCTGACATCATGCAACCTTCAAAGGTTGAAACAAGAAGAAATTGAGAGCCCATATAGACCAACGACAGCACAGGAAATTGATTTTATCATAAGAAAACTATTACCTACAAAAAAAAGACCTCTCCAGCAGAATTCTGCAAAATATACAAGGATGAACTAATACCAATCCTAGTGAAAGTATTCCAGGCAGTCAAGAAAGATGGAAGTCTCCCCAGAACATTTGTGAAGCTAACATCACATAGATACCCAAACCAGGTAAAGATCCAACAAAGAAAGAGAATTATAGTCCAATATCTTTGGGGAACGTAGATACAAAAATTCCCAACAGGATTCTAGCAAACAAGATCCAATAACACATCTCAAAAATCATCTACCATGAATAAGTAGGCTTCAGCCCGGGATGCAGGACTGGTTCAGCATCATAAAAACCATAAACTTAATTAAATACATCAATAGATGTAAAAAAAAAAAAAAAGAACCACATGATTACATCATTAGAAGCAGAAAAAACTTTCAATAAAATCCAACATCCTTTCATTTTAAAATCCTTGAACTCCTAGACATAGAGAGAACATAGCTCAAAATAGTAAGGGCCATTTATGATAAACTCACAGTCAAAATATTGCTAAACAGGCAGAAATTGGAATCATTTCCCCTGAAAACTGAAACAAAACATTGCTGCCCACTATCGCTCCTCCTGTTCAACATGGTGTTGAAAGTGCTAGCAAGAGAAATCAGAAAAGAGAAGAAAATCAAGGATATTCAAATAGGAAAAGAGGAAGTTAAGTTATCCTTCTTTGTGAACAACATGATCCTATACCTTGAAAACCCAAGAGAATCTGTCAAAACCTCCTTGCACTGATAAAGAAATCTGGAAAAGTCTCAGGGTATAAAATAAATGTGCAAAAGATAGTCACATTCCTATACTACAATAATAAACCCAAAAATGCCTAAAAATAAATAGCATAAACCCTTTAACAATAGCCACAAGAATAATGACATACCTTGGCATTTTCCTAACAGAGAAGTGAACATCTTTATAATGAAAGCTACAAAAGACTGTTTCAAAGAAATCAAAGACACAAACAAGTGGAAAAATTGTCTGTACTCATAGATTGGAAGAACTAATATTCTCAAGATATCCATCCTATCGAAGGAAATCTACAGATTCAATGCAATATTCATTAAATTATCAACATCATTCTTTTCAAATGTGGAAATGGCAATGCATATATTCATACAGAAACATAAAATATCACGAATAGCCAAAACCATCCTGGCAAAGGAACACAGCAGGAGGTATCAAACTTCTAGACTTCAAACTCTACTATAAAGCTACAATAATCAAAACAGCTTGGTATTGGCACAAGAACAGACATATGAACAAATGGAACAAGATAGGAAATACTGAAATACTTAATAAGCAATTACTTGATTTTGATGATGACTTCAGAGGAGTAGTCATCATAGGTGCTTTGTCCTTTTTGTATTCTAGTTGCCCCCATATCCTGGATTGGTTGTAGCAATAACATTTATTGGCTGTTGAGAGCTCTTGAACCCAGTCATTACCCCCAAGAACTAAAAAGAGTTTATTTTTAACTCAGCTTACTGAAATTTTCCCCGCAAAATATTAAATTCTGATTTGGTGTTATTTTTTTCACTTCATTC
>NW_007145426.1:0-6124 GCF_000164805.1 Carlito syrichta
AGACACTTGGGATCGTACCAAACGAAATAACTTCTGCAAAATACAAGACACCATCAAAATAGCAAGCAGACAGCCCCCGAATGGGACAGACTATTCTCCAGCTATGTATCGGACAACGTGATAACATCTGTGAGCTACAAGAAAATCAAACACTCAGAAAAAGAGACAAACAATCCCGTTAAAAAGTGGCAAAAATGCCGGACTCGGTGGCTCAGCCTGTAATCCCGCTCCTTTGGGAGGCTGAGGTGAGGGGATTGCCTGAGCCCGCGGGTTCGAGACCCGCCTGGGCAGCGAGACATCATCTCTACAATAAATTTAAAAAATCAACCGGGCGTCGTACCGCATGCCTGTAATTCCGGCTACTTGGAAGGCTGAGGCGGAAGGATCACCGGAGCCCAGCAGGCGAGGCTGCGGTGGCCGGGAGCGGCCACTGCACTCCAGTCTGGGCGACCGAGTGAGACTCCAACTCAAAAAAAAAAAAAAAAAAAAGTGGCAAAAATACATGATTGGACACTTCTAATAGAAGAGATGTGGGAAGCCAGGAGACACATGAAATCGTGCTCAGCCTCACTCATCATCAGAGAAATGCAAAGGAAAACCACATTGAACTACCACTTAACCCCTGTAAGAACGGCCTTCATTAATAACACAAACAATATCAGATGCTGGAAAAGATTTGGGGGAAAAAAATGCTTCTGCACTGCATGTGGACTGAAAAGTAGAGCAACATCTTTGGAAATCAGTGTGGCGGTTTCTAAAGGGACAAGAAATTGACCTACCATGTGACCCTGTAATTCCCCTGGAGGGAATAAACCTGGAGGAACTCAGATCTTTTACAGAAAGATATCTGCACAAGCATGCTTATTGCAGCTCTAATCACATTTGAAAAAAACCTGATACCAACCATGTAGCAGTTCAAAGCTGGAATGGATAAAATGAATGTGGAACATACACAAAATGGAATGTTATGCATCCCTGACAAGTGACAGGTATAAGGATTTTGCAGAAAGCTTGATGAATATGAATTAGGTCATTTTCCGTGAATTATCACTATAACAAAGAATAGAGATCCAAATGTTCTCCCTCCTGAGCTGCACTTGATCGATTAGAGTGCTAGAAGAAAGTGATTGGCAGCAGTAGAAAACTGTTTTGGGGTAGGGGTGGGATTGGCTGTGGAGTTATATTGTTAAGGGAGGGAGGGGCAGATCTCACCATCCAGGGACCATGCATAATCAATGTTTGAATATGTAACTCTGAATTGTACCCCATATTGTGCAACAATTAAAATAAAATAAATACATAAATAAAAGCTGTAAAACGTGCAACTGACTATATTTGCTTTCTTCTATTTTTTTTTTAGCTTTTTTCATCTAAAGATAGTTGCAGTCCAGGGTTGGGGATAGAAATGTTCCTTTTGAAGGGATTGATTTCTAAGAAGGGCGCTCGACTCCCATTATAACTTCCTTTCCTATTCATATGTGAGAATTCATTGTACATTTGGTTTCAACTTTGACACTACTACATTTCTCACATAAATGCTGAATGTTTTATTCTGCACAAATTGAAACGTGTTGAGATTCCAGACGTGTATCATCCTCAGTCAACTTCACATTGAGGATCAGAGTACCTATGTGGCTATTCAGAAGACAGAATGCATAATAAATCTTAACGATTTCAAAGGAAAAATTGTAGAATAATTTAACATATCTTTTTCCTTTCTTAAAACTTTTGTACATATTCTTGGGACATGCTGTATTTTCTACTGGTCAATTTTAATTTAAACTTACAGATATGCAACCCCTACTCAAAAGGTACCCCTGCCTATTTGAAGGAAATGTAAAATGATATTTCCCTTGTATTTTAAACCAATTTCTATTTTTCAAAGTGTATTTCCACTGAATCCGCGAGGATCTTCTCGATCTAAGACATAATGGTGTACTCTGCAACAATGTCTCAGATTAATGTGATACTTTTTACCGACAAGCCTTGAAAATCATGCACACAAACAAAAAGAGACCACTGGGAGCCCTATGTTTAGAAACCAAAATAACATGGAGATTTAGAAAGAAGAATTTGGGCTCCTCACTCATATAAAAATTTAGATAATCGAAAATTCTAGAAAACTGACTTTGATGTTAGTGAAGCGATGTTCAAATCCTGAGAGACAACGGGCTCAACGGCTGGAAAATAATATGAAAAACATGCAGAAGTGTCTAAACAAGAGAAAGTGATTAAATATTATTAGGTTGTGCTATGACCAAATTCCAACAAGTCTCTGTGACCATAGTAATGAAAGACTACATCGTGGGGAACCCCCTCAGGGACCTCCCACTGTGGGAGCTTTTCTGTCCTCTCAATAACTTCTGCGTGAAAACAAAAAGACTACATTGCCCAGTGGATTCTAGAATGGCCATTACCCCTGCAGACGTTTTCGGATAGGTGTGAACACGTTGCTTCCTTCAATTGTTGGGAATGAAAATCCACCATGTCTTCCGCTTTTGTCAGAGGACTGTACATAATTCCTTGATACTGAAGGCTTGCTCAGTCGTTAAGGTCCCGCCCATTATGATGTCACAGTTCTGAGGCTGATGTCATGAATGGCAAGCTGACATGCTTGCTTTCCTGAATTTGCTCACATCTTTTAATTGAAAAATTAGTCGTTTAGGCCAACGCGTGAAACAGGGACAAAACCAATAAGTTAACATCATTCTTCTCAGACCTGGAAATTACAATAGTGAATTCATATGAAATTTAAAACAATCATGAAGATCCGAAAGAATCCTTATCAAAAGATACAAAGCAGGAACTATCACTTTCCGTATTTGAAACTTTAGTATATGTTTACAATAATCAAAACAGCCTGGTATTGCTACTGGAAAAGGTCCATAGGCTGATGGGTCAGGACAGAGAGTGAAATCCTCAAATTCTCACCCAACTCATCTTTGAAGGATCCTTCAGGACCCACTGTAGAATGGAGAACCTATTCAGTACATGTTGCTGGGAAAACTCTGACTACAAGAACAAGATTCAAACAGGACCCCTCACTATCACCATACATATTAACTCTCAATGGATCAAAGACCTAAACATAAAACACCAAATTATAATCATCACAGAAACACAGGAGACTCCTTTATGAAAACTGGAACCGGCAGCTACTCTCTTCAGATCCCTCAATACCCATAACTTAAAAAGAATGTTAGACACTTGGGATCATACCAAACGAATTAACTTCTGCAAAATACAAGACACCATTAAAATAGCAAGCAGACAGCCCCCGAATGGATCACACTATTCTCCAGCTATGTATCTGATAACGTGATAACATCTGTGAGCTACAAGAAAATCAAACACTCAGAAAAAGAGACAAACAATCCCGTTCAAAAGTGGCAAAAATACACGATTGGACACTTCTCATAGAAGAGATGTGGGAAGCCAGGAAACACATGAAAACGTGCTCAGCCTCACTCATCATCAAAGAAATGCAAAGGAAAACCACATTGAACTACCACTTAACCCCTGTAAGAACAGCCTTCATTAATAACACAAACAATATCAGATGCTGGAAAAGATTTGGGGGAAAAAAATGATTCTGCACTGCATGTGGACTGAAAAGTAGAGCAACATCTTTGGAAATCACTATGGCGGTTTCTAAAGGGACAAGAAATTGACCTACCATGTGCAGCTCTAATCACATTTGAAAAAAACCTGATACCAACCATGTCGCACTTCAAAGCTGGAATGGATAAAATGAATGTGGAACATACAGAAAATGGAATGTTATGCATCCCTGACAAGTGACAGGTAAAAGGATTTTGCAGAAAGCTTGATGGATATGAATTAGGTCATTCTCCGTGAATTATCACGGAAACAAAGAATAGAGTTTCAAATGGTCTCCCTCATGAGCTGCACTTGATCGATTAGAGTGCTAGAAGAAAGTGATTGGCAGTAGTAGAAAACTGTTTTGGGGTAGGGGTGGGATTGGCTGTGGAGTTATATTGTTAAGGGAGGGAGAGCCAGACCTCACCATTCAGGGACGATGCATAATCAATGTTTGAATATTTAACTCTGAATTGTACCCCATATTTTGCAACAATTAAAATAAAATAAATACATAAATAAAAGCTGTAAAACGTGCAACTGACTGTATTTGCTTTCTTCGATTATTTTTTAACTCTTTTCATCTAAAGATAGTTGCAGTCCAGGGTTGGGGATAGAAATGTTCCTTTTGAAGGGATTGATTTCTAAGAAGGGCGCACGACTCCCATTATAACTTCCTTTCCTATTCATACGTGAGGATCCATTGTCCATTTGGTTTCAACTTTGACCCTACTACATTTCTCACATAAATGCTGAATGTTTTAGTCTGCACAAATTGAAACGTGTTGAGATTCCAGACGAGTATCATCCTAAGTCAACTTCACATGGAGGATCAGAGTACCTATGTGACTATTCAGAAGACAGAATGCATAATAAATCTTAACGATTTTAGAAGAAAAACTGCAGAATAATTTAGCTTATCTTTTTCCTTTCTTAAAACTTTTGTACATATTCTTGGGACACGCTGTATTTTCTGCTGGTGAATTTTAATTTAAACTTACAGATATGCACCCCCTAATCCAAAGGTTCCCCTGCCTATTTGAAGGAAACATAAAATGATATTTCGCTTGTATTTTAAATCAATTTCTATTTTTCAAAGTGTATTTCCACTGAATCCCCGAGGATTTTCTCGACCTAAGACATAATGGTGTACTCTGCAACAATGTCTCAGATTAATGTGATACTTTTTACCGACAAGCCTTGAAAATCATGCGCACAAACAAAAAGAGACCACTGGGAGCCCTATGTTTAGAAACCAAAATAACATGGAGATTTAGAAAGAAGAATTTCGGCTCCTCATTCATATAAAAATTTAGATAATCGAAAATTCTAGAAAACTGACTTTGATGTTACTGAGGCGATGTTCAAATCCTGAGAGACAAACGGCTCAACGTCTGGAAAATAATATGAAAAACATGCAGAAGTGTTTAATCCAGAGAAAGTGATGAAATATTATTAGGTTGTGCTATAACCAAACTCCAACAAGTCTCTGTGACCATAGTAATGAAAGACTACATCGGGGAACCCCCTCAGGGACCTCCCACGGTGAGAGCTTTTCTGTCCTCTCAATAACTTCTGCGTCAAAACAAAAAGCCTACATTGCCAAGTGGATTCTTGAATGGTCACTTAACCCTGCAGACGTTTTCGGATAGGTGTGAACACCTTGCTTCTTTCAATTCTTGGGAATGAAAATCCAACATGTCTTCCACTTTTTTCAGAGCACTGTACATAAATCCTTGATACTGAAGGCCTGCTCAGTCATCAAAGTCCCGCCCATTATGATGCCACACTTCTGAGGCTGATGTCATGAATCGCAAGCTGACATGCTTGCTTTCCTGACTTTGGTCACATCTTTTAATTGAAAAATTAGCCGTTTAGGCCAACAAGTGAAACAGGGACAAAATCAATAATTAACATCATTCTTGTCAGACCTGGAAATTACAATAGTGAATTCATATGAAATTTAAAACAATCATGAAGAGCCGAAAGAATCCTTATCAAAAGATACACAGCAGGAACTCTCACTTTCCGCATTTGAAACTTTAGTATACGTTTACAATAATCAAAACAGCCTGGTATTGCTACTGGAAAAGGTCCATAGGCTGATGGGTCAGGACAGAAAGTGAAATCCTCAAATTCTCACCGAACTCATCTTTGAAGGAACCTCCGGGACCCAATGGGGAATGGAGAACCTATTCAGTACATGTTGCTGGGAAAAGTCTGACTACATGAACAAGATTCAAACAGGACCCCTCACCTATCACCATACACATTAACTCTCAATTGATCAAAGACCTAAACGTAAAACACCAAATTATAATCATCACAGAAACACAGGAGACTCCTGTATGAAAACTGGAACCGGCAGCTACTCTCTTCAGATCTCTCAATACCCGTAACTTAAAAACAATGTTAGACACTTGGGATCGTACCAAACGAATTAACTTCTGCAAAATACAAGACACCATCAAAATAGCAAGCAGACAGCCCCCGAATGGGACAGACTATTCTCCAGCTATGTATC
>NW_007145427.1:0-519 GCF_000164805.1 Carlito syrichta
AGGCCTTCTTTAGATCTATTGAAGGCATTTTTTTTTTTTTTTTTTTTTTTTTTAATTAATCAGTATTTTTATTATAGTTTTGTGGGGTACAGTTAAGGATTAGGTGTACAATTACGTTTCATTCAAACACCCTGTTGATAAAAGGTGTTTTCCCAGCCCCAAACAGATATTTGCTACTGTTAATCCCCTCCCCCTCCCCCCCATAGTTTCCCAGTACCGTCAGTCATTTTCTTATAGTATTACATTGGATGTTCAAGGTCCATTATATGAATGAGAACATGTGATATTCTGATCTTTGTTTCTGTGTGAGGTCACTCAGTATTATAGACTCTAGTTCCATCCAGGTTGCTGCAAAATTCATGATTTTGTTCTTTTTTATGGCTGCGTAGTATTCCATCGTGTATATGTACCACATTTTTTTAATCCAGTCCTCTTTTGATGGGCAGCATGGTTGTTTCCAGGTTTCTTGCTATTGTGAACAATGCTGCGATAAACATACGTGTGCAGGTATCTTTTTTA
>NW_007145428.1:0-850 GCF_000164805.1 Carlito syrichta
CCCCCTTTCTCTTTCTTTCTCTTTATTTCTCCAGAATAATCGCCGACACTGCTCCACCTTCCAGGGACCCTCTAAGTCTCTGCAGGGGTTGGTCCCCATTAAATGGTCCCCAACGTGGGGCCCAGGAAAGGTAAGTCTTTTTCTTGTTTCAGGGCGACTCAGATCTTACGGTGCTGCAGACCCCTCTGTAGAGACAAGCAGAGCGAGGATGGGTAGGAAAGTTTTTGTGAAGCCAGAGTCGTGATCTAATCATGGGCCAGAGCGAATCTAGGAACGTAAAATATTCATCGGTATCTTAATGAATACTTTGTCTAAACATGGAGCTAAAACTTCTTCTAATCTAGCTCATTTTCTACATTTTGTGCAGTACCAATGTTACTTAAAATGCTTTAAATCCACGGCATGATTATGAGAAATTTCCTTCCAAAAAGGCTGCTAATGATGATGATGGTGAAGAAACTTTTCTCTTCCCTGCTGCCTCGACTCTCCCTGGTTATAATGACAATGATAAATTACCTCCACAGGATGAAGCTGAACCCGAGACAGAAGCTGATAGATTTCATATCAGTGCTCTTATGGCCAACACTGTGCCTTCCCTCCCAATGGCTGCTCCTTTCAATGCTAAATTCCTAAAGTAAAAAATTTGCCTAATACTGCCGGTAATGCCCCTGTGGCTACTGTCTTTCCTCTCAGTATGCAGGCAGTATAAGCTGAAGCAGAAAAAGAAGATTTTAGTTTCACAGCTTGTTCCCCAATACAATTTTATCCTGGTGCTGATGGAGTGGATCTAGCTCACTGGGAAAGCTTGCATTATAAATTGGTAAGAGAGTTATGAGAGGCAAGCTCAAAG
>NW_007145429.1:0-805 GCF_000164805.1 Carlito syrichta
TCCCCATTAATGGTCCCCAACGTGGGGCCCAGGAAAGGTAAGTCTTTTTCTTGTTTCAGGGCGACTCAGATCTTACGGTGCTGCAGACCCCTCTGTAGAGACAAGCAGAGCGAGGATGGGTAGGAAAGTTTTTGTGAAGCCAGAGTCGTGATCTAATCATGGGCCAGAGCGAATCTAGGAACGTAAAATATTCATCGGTATCTTAATGAATACTTTGTCTAAACATGGAGCTAAAACTTCTTCTAATCTAGCTCATTTTCTACATTTTGTGCAGTACCAATGTTACTTAAAATGCTTTAAATCCACGGCATGATTATGAGAAATTTCCTTCCAAAAAGGCTGCTAATGATGATGATGGTGAAGAAACTTTTCTCTTCCCTGCTGCCTCGACTCTCCCTGGTTATAATGACAATGATAAATTACCTCCACAGGATGAAGCTGAACCCGAGACAGAAGCTGATAGATTTCATATCAGTGCTCTTATGGCCAACACTGTGCCTTCCCTCCCAATGGCTGCTCCTTTCAATGCTAAATTCCTAAAGTAAAAAATTTGCCTAATACTGCCGGTAATGCCCCTGTGGCTACTGTTTTTCCTCTCAGTATGCAGGCAGTATAAGCTGAAGCAGAAAAAGAAGATTTTAGTTTCACAGCTTGTTCCCCAATACAATTTTATCCTGGTGCTGATGGAGTGGATCTAGCTCACTGGGAAAGCTCGCATTATAAATTGGTAAGAGAGTTATGAGAGGCAAGCTCAAAGTATGGTCCTCTTGCACCTTGTACAATTACTCTTTTAGATCAATTTGCT
>NW_007145430.1:0-762 GCF_000164805.1 Carlito syrichta
GCTGTTGCTAAAATAAAGAATCTGGGTTATACGAGTCTTCATTCCTGGAAATCTACAGGGCATCTTGCTGACGGGTGAAAATAATCAGGGATTCGAGGCATGAATGTGGGTAATAGGAATCCTCATATACAGGAAATTACATGGCCTCTTGCTAAGAAAAAAGAAGAAATCTGTTTTCCACGGCTCCTCTATCAAAAAATCTACATGGCGCCTTACTAATGGCTGAACAAGAATCAGGGTTTCGAAACAGGTATCAAGGGAAAGAGAGTCCTCACATACAGGACACTACACAGCCTCCAACTAAATATGAATAAAGAATCATTGTTGTACGCTGCCTAAATCCAAAAGATTCCCAGGGTGTCTGCAATGGGACAAACAAGAAACAGACCTTCGATCTCCCCAAATATTTCTGAGCAATTTAGCATGCGGAGATTATGAATCAGTCATTTCAGGACTCCAGCAACATTCTGGTCCTCTTAAAAGTTGTAAACGGGTATTGGGCACTCCTAGTTCGTTAGGTTCCTGGGAACAACTAAGGCCAGATTCCAGGACAAAAAGAATCTTCTTGCCATATTTGGATGTAACTCTGGTCTTAAGGTGAACCATGTAATCCTTCCCCTTCCGTGTCTCTTTTTATTTTGAAAGAGGACAAGGGTTTTGCAATTGCCAAATGTTTAGTACGTATTTTTAAAGGTAACCAGGAATCAGGAAATCCACGTCCCTATGAACTTCTTGGCATCTGTCTTTTGATATACTGAGTTT
>NW_007145431.1:0-709 GCF_000164805.1 Carlito syrichta
GAGAATCACTCACTGGGACACTTAGTACAGAGGACAGATAGTCACTGGAGTATGCATCACATAGGAGAGCAATTCACTGGATCACCCATCACAGAGTAGGCAAGTCACTGGGTAGCTCAAAATAGTGGAGGGAGAGTAACTGAGGCACCTATCACAGAGTATGCCAGTCACTGAGTTAGCCATCACAGATGAGGGCATGTCACTAAGTCACCAATTACAGAGGAGAATTAGTTACTGAATCACCAATCATAGAGGAGTTCTAATCAATGAAGGACAATAGGACACCCATTATTTAGAAGGCTCCATAAATGAGACACCCATCACCAAGGCGGACTAGTCATGGGCACCAATTACAGAAAAAGCACAGTCACTGGACACCCAAAATGGAGGAAGGTCGGGCACTGGGGCAATGATATGGAAGAGTCTCAGTAACTAGGGCACAAATCACAGAGTAAGGCAATTCATTGGCTCACCCATCACAGAGAAGGGGGAATCGCTGAACCCATTTGGGAGAAAGTCTAGTCACTTATCACCCATTATGAATTTGGTTTAGTCACTGGAGTGTCAATTGTGGGTAAGAGATTGTGACAATAAAAATAATCATAGAGACCCTGATCTGAAGATGGCAATGGCATAGATGGATCAGTGAGACTCTCCGAATGTGAGTTCCCAAAATGACCCTTACTTTTCTTCTGGCATCTCCCTGCCC
>NW_007145432.1:0-4468 GCF_000164805.1 Carlito syrichta
CACATATCAAGATTAGGTCCAGATACTACAACACCCATCGAAAGAAAGCTAATCACTGTATCACCCATAACAGAGGAAGGCAAATCACTGGATCACAAATCACAAAGGAGGGGCAGTCACTAAGGAATCAATTATGAAGGAGGCTCTTTCAATGTAATACCCAACACAGAAGTGTCATATTCACTGGGGCACCAATCACACGGACCTCCTATCTCTGGGACACCCATTATGGATGTCACAGTAAGTGGAACAGCTATCACAGAGGAGGGCTAGTCACTGGGTAATCAATCAGAAAGGAGACCAAATTCCAGGGAAACCTATAATGGAGGAGGGTCAGTAACAATGGAACTGATCACAGAAGAAGGATATTCACTGAGGCACCCATCATACGAGGAAGAGTCACTGTCCGTACGTCACTAAAATAGCCATAAAACGAGGGTCAGTCACTGTGCCACTCACCACACAGGAGATCCATGCACTGAGGAGCCCATCACAAAGGAGGAGTAGTAACTGGGGCACCAATCACAGAGGAGGGCAAGTCAATGAGACACTCATCACAGAAAAGGGCCTTTCACAAAGGCATTCACCACAGAGGAGAGCTAGTCACTGGGACACCCATCATAGAAGAGGGCCAGTTACTGAGGTAATAATCATGGAGGAGACATAATCACTGGGGCAGCCATCACAGAGGAGGACTCTCCACTGTGCACCCATCAGAGAGAAGGACTAGTCAGTGAGGCTTCAATCATGAAGGAGGAGCAATAGCTTAGGGAAGTTATCAGAAAGGAGTGGCAGGTACTGGTCACCCATCACAGAGAAGATGCAGTGACTGAAACACATCACAGAAGAGGGTCAGTCAATGGGACAGCAATCACATAACAGGGACAGTCTCCGGAGCACCCATCCAAAAGGAAGCACAGCCACTAGGTTACACATCACTTAGTAGTGGTCGTCACTGGGCAGCCATAAGAGAAGAGACCAGTCACAATGGCACCCATCACAGAGGCAGGCCAGTCACAGGAGCATCACTCACAGACAAGGGCTAACCACTGGAAAACCCATCACAGAGGAGGGGTAGTCAATGTGGCATTCATAATGGAATAAGGTCAATCACTGAGGCATCCCTTATGGAGATCCAGTACGTGGTGAACCCATTTTGGAAGAGGCTCAGTCACTGAGTCAACCATTACAGAGGAGACCCAGTTGCTTGGACACCCAACACATAGGAAAGATGGTCATTAGGGCACCAAACACAGAATAAGTGCAGTCACTAGGGCTATTTCCTGAGACTCCTATCACAAGTAGAACCTGCCAACTAAGGCACCCTCCACAAAAGGGGAGTAATCACTGTGTCAACCATCACAGTGTGCAAGACATTGGAGAGCCATCTTTATGACAACCATCATGAAAGAAAGCCTGTCACTGAGACTCCCAATTCAGAGGAGAACCAGTCACTGGGCACTTATCACAGAGGAGAGATTGTCACTGAGGCACCCTTCACAGAGGACCAATCACTAGGGTACACATAAGGAGGAGACCCGTTCACAGGGACATTTATTACAAAGGAGAGTTGGTCTCTGTGTCTCCTATTAGAGAGAAGGGCCAGTCACTTTGCACCCATTATGGAGTAGAACCAGTCACTAGGACAACCATCACAAGACAGGTCATTCAATGGAGCACACATCTCTGAGAAGGACCAGTTACTTGGTCACCCAGTATGGAGTAGGCGCAGGAAATGGGGCACCCATATCAGAGGAGGGCCACTTAATGGGGAACCCATCACCAGGCAGACCAGTAATTTGGAAATCCATCACAAAGGGCCAAGTCATGGGGTCACTCCTCACGGAGAAGTGTTAATCACTAAGATAGCCTTGAAAGGAAGGTCAGTCACTATGCCATTCACTACACAGGAGAGTCATACACTAAGGCACTCAATCACAAAAGAAGACTCGTCAAGATGGCACCAAGCAGAGAGGTGTTAATTACTAGAGCATTCTTTATAGATAAGGTCTAGTCACTGGGAAACAAATCACTGAGGAGGCACCATCACTGGAGCACCTTTCATGGATGAGGACTAGACACTGGGACATCAAATATGAAGCAGAACCAGTCACTAGGGTTGCAATCACACAGAAAATCAAGTCACTGGACAAAAATTACAAAGGTCAGTCACTGGGGCACTTTTCATAGAGGAGAGACTGTCACTGGTGCATACATCACTAGAATAGTGCCAGTCACTGGGTTACCCATTTCAGAAGAGATGTAGTCACTGGGCACCCATCACAATGCAGGATCATTCCCTGGGAGAGCAGAAAATATGGTCAGTCACAGGGGAACACATAAGAGTATAGGATCTGTCACGAGGCATCCATCTCTAACATGGGATAGTCATGGGGCTCCAGTTAGAAGGAGAACCATTCTCCCATTATTAATTTGGTTTAGTCACTGGAGTGTCAATTGTGGGGAAGAGATTGTGACAATAAAAACCATCACAGAAAAGGGCTTGTCTCTTGGGCACCAATCACAGGTAAAAACAATCAGCAAGGAACCCATCACAGATGAAGGCTAATACATGAGGCACCCATCCAAGAGAAGGGCCTGTCATTGAAGCACATATTAGGAGGAGGGAAAATGACTGGGGCGTTAATCACAGAGGAGGGCTAGTCACTGGGGTACCCATCACAGAAGAGAACCAGTTACTGAAGCACACATGATAGAGGAGGGCTATTCACTGGAGTACCAATTATGAAACAAGATCAGTCACTAGTACACGCAAAAGAAGCTTTGTATTCACTAGAAACACATCACAGAGGAAGAAAATTATCTGGGGCACCCATCACAAAGGGCTAGACACTGAAACACCCTTTAAAAAAGCTGGTAATTGAGGCACCAACTATGGAGGAAACACAACTGTGTTTCCATGACAAAGGAAGACCATACATGAGGTCACTCAATCCAGAGTTGGACTAGTCACTGAGGCATCCATTATGGTGGAGACTCAGTCACAAGAAATCCCATCTAAGAGGAAGACCATCATTATGTAGTAAGACTAATAACTTGGACACACATAGATGAGAATCACTCACTGGGACACTTAGTACAGAGGACAGGTAGTCACTGGAGTATGCATCACATAGGAGAGCAATTCACTGGATCACCCATCACAGAGTAGGCAAGTCACTGGGTAGCTCAAAATAGTGGAGGGAGAGTAACTGAGGCACCTATCACTGAGTATGCCAGTCACTGAGTTAGCCATCACAGATGAGGGCATGTCACTAAGTCACCAATTACAGAGGAGAATCCGTTACTGAATCACCAATCATAGAGGAGTTTTAATCAATGAAGGACAATAGGACACCCATTATTTAGAAGGCTCCATAAATGAGACACCCACCATCAAGGCGGACAAGTCACTGGGCACCAATTACAGAAAAAGCAGAGTCATTGGACACCCAAAATGGAGGAAGGTCAGGCACTGGGGCAGTGATATGGAAGAGTCTCAGTAACTAGGGCACAAATCACAGAGTAAGGCAATTCATTGGGTCACCCATCACAGAGAAGGGGGAATCGCTGAACCCATTTGGGAGAAAGTCTAGTCACTTGTCGCCCATTATGAATTTGGTTTAGTCACTGGAGTGTCAATTGTGGGTAAGAGATTGTGACAATAAAAATCATCATAGAGACCCTGATCTGAAGATGGCAATGGCATAGATGGATCAGTGAGACTCTCCGAATGTGAGTTCCCAAAATGACCCTTACTTTTCTTCCGGCATCCCCCTGCCCACTGCCAGTCACACTGGTACGAGGCATGGGGAATTTTGGTCCCACGCAGGGCCAGATATTGCAGCTCGACTGCATCTGCTCCACTATATGTGATTCCGACTGGCTGAGAAAACTGGAATCCCGAATCCCAGTTCCCTCCCTGGCTGCATGATCATGATCAACACCCAGCACCAACCTGCCGGTCACCCAGGGAGGCTTTGGGCGCCCGCCCCTCAGAGATACTGGTCCCATTTCTGGCTGAAGTGCCCTGTGAGGGACCCAGAGCCACCACCTGCCCTCTGAAGCTTTGGAGATCTGAAGCCCTGGGCACACCTTGGGTGAGGCACTCAGTGTGCAACCGCAAACATGTGTAAGGGAGCAGAACACCAAGCTGGTGTAAGGTACCAGTCAGAGGCTTTCAGCTCCAGAGGAGGGAACACCCTACCCTCCTCCTCCACCCAAGCCTGCTGGATGCATCCCGGATCCAGCACCCAGTTGTGCAGCTGGTCCCACCTAGAGACCCACACATCCCTAAAAGTGAAAGAAAAACTGCCACCTTTGCCATTTTCAAGGCATATTTATATCGCATCACCCCGCCTACCTATCAGAGCCCCACCTCGGTTCCTACGCTGGCATCATTAAACAGGAGACAAAACCCCTCCCCAACACTGATAGAGACCAGTGTCACAGACGTCCCAGGCAGCAG
>NW_007145432.1:5310-8728 GCF_000164805.1 Carlito syrichta
TTTCACCAAGAATAACCTACCCAGCCAGATTAAGCTTCATCAGCGAGGGAGAATTAAAATCTTTTCTAGATATCCAATCCCTAAGAACATATGCTGCCACCAAACCACCTCTACATGAAACACTTAAGAAAGTACTAAACACAGAAGAAAAGGGGAGAAAAAGAACAACGTTCTTCACAAACATACAGGAAAAAGAATAAAATACACACGAACCAACCCCCAAACAAAATAAAGACAATAAGCCAAGTGGAAGAACAACTCTATAAAAACTCTATGATAGGGATGAACTCTCACATTTCAATAATTAGCCTGAACGTGAATGGACTAAATGCACCACTGAAAAGACATAGAATGGCAAAATGGATAAAATATCACCAGGCAATAATATTCTGCCTTCAAGAGAACCATCTCACTAGAAAGGACATGCACAGACTCAAAGTAACAGGATGGGAAACAAATTTTCAGGTGAATGGAACACAAAAGAAAGGAGGAGTCATCCTAATTTCAGACAAAAAACCATTTAAGCTATCAAAAATTTAAAAAGATACAGGGGGCCACTACATAATGAAGAAAGGTTCATTCCATCAACAAGAAATATCTATCCTAAACCTATATGCACCCAACATAGGTGCACCAACTTTTATAAAGCAACTCCTGGAAAACTAAAGAAAGATATTGACTCTAACAACATCATAACTGGGGACTTTAATACCCCACTCAAAAAATCAGCAATGAGATCCGGAACTTCAATGTGACTCTGGACCACATGGACTTAATTGATATCTACAGAACACTCCATCCAAAGACCAGAGAATACATATTCTACTCATCACGGCATGGTACATATTTCATAATTTCATAATTGGCCATAAATCAAGTATAAGCACATTTAAAATGACTGAAATTATACCATGCACCTTCTCGGACCACAGTCGAATAAAAATAAACATTAACACCAACAAGGACCCCCAAAACCCACAAAGACATGCTCACTAAACAGCATGATGCTAAACAACTCCTGGGTCAATGATGAAATCAAAACAGAGATCAAAAGATACCTGGAAACAAATGAGAATGAAGAAACATCTTACCAAAATCTCTGGGATGGCCTTAAAAGTGGTAGTAAGAGGCGAATTTATATCCCTACAAACACACATGAAGAAAATGGAAGGAGCTCAAATTAACAGCCTAACAAGCCACCTATGGAAGCTGAAAAAGCAAGACCTCAAGAACCCTAATTTCAGCAGAAGAATTCATATCACCAAAATAAAAGTCCAAATTCAGGACATAGAAGACAAAAAGACAATACAAAAAATCAATAAACAAACAGCTGGTTCTTTGAAAGGATAAACAAGATCAATGGTCCCCTAGCTAGACTGAACAAGAGAAAGAAAGAAAAAACCCAAATAAGCACAATCAGAAACACAAAAGATGAAGTCAAATCAGACCCTGAAGAAATAAAAAAGATCATCAGAGACTACTATGTACACTTGTATGGAAACAAACTTGAAAACCTCAATGAAATGGAGGACTTTCTGTCATCACACAACCTACCTAGGTTGAAACAAAAGAAGTTGAGACTATAAATAGACCAATAACAATCAAGGAAATTGACTATGTAATAAGAAAACTACCTACAAAAAATATCCCTGGACTAGATGGCTTTCCAGCAGAATTCTACAAGACATTTAAGAAGGAACTGATTCCAATCTAATGAAGCTATTTCAGGTGATTGAGAAGGATGAAACCCTCCCCAAATCATTTTATGAAGCTAACATCACATTGATACCCAACCCAGGTAAAGATCTAACAAAAAAAAAAGAGAACCACAGGTCAATATCTTTGATGAACATAGACGCTAAAATTCTCAAGAAGATACTAGCAAACCGGATTCAACAACACATCTCAAAAATCATCCATTGTTACCAAGTAGGCTTCATCCTTGGGATGCAGGGCTGGTTCAACATTTGTAAAACAATAAATGTAATTAAATACATCAACAGATGTCAAAAACCACATGATTGTATCACTAGATGCAGAAAAAGCTTTTGATAAAATCCAGCACCCCTTCTTGACAAAACCCTCGAACATCTAGGCATACAGGGAACATACCTCAAAATAGTAAAAGCCATCTACGAGAAACCCACAGCCAGCATACACATAAATAGGCAAAAATTGGAATCATTTCCCCTGAAAACTGGAACAAGACAAGGATGCCCACTCTCACACCTCGTATTCAATATAGTACTGAAAGTCCTGGCTAGAGCAATCAGAGAAGAGAAGGCAGTCAGGGTTATCCAAATAGGAAAAGAGGAAGTCAAGCTATCTCTCTTTGCAGATGACATGATCGTGTACCTTGAAAACCCAAGATAATCTGTCAAAAACCTCCTTACACTGATAAAGGCCTTCAGCAAAGTCTCAGGATATAAAATAAATGTACAAAAGACAATCGCATTTCTTTACACGAATAATAAACAAACAGAAACCCAAATAAGAAGCACAATTCCATTCACTATAGCCACAAAAAAAGTGAAATACCTTGGCATCTTCCTAACCAGAGACGTGAAAACCTTTACAATGAAAACTACAAAACTCTGCTCAAGGAAATAAAAGATGATACAAACAAGTGGAAAAATATTCCATGCTCATGAATTGGAAGAATCAACATTGTGAAGATGTCCATCTTACCTAAGGCAATCTACATATTCAATGCAATACCTATCAAATTTCCAGCAAATTTCTTCTCAGACCTAGCAAAAACAACACAGGAATTCATATGGAAACACAAACGACCAAGAATAGCCAGAACAATCCTCAACTTTACAACAACAACAAAAACAACAACAACAACAACAGCAACAACAAAAAGCAGGTGGTATCACATTACCAGACTTCAAACTTTACTATAAAGCTATAATCATCAAGACAGCTTGGTATTGGTACAGGAACAGGCATATATATCAATGGAATATAATTGAGATCCCAGAAACAAAACCTCAATTTCTCAACAGAATCATCTTTGACAAAGCCTCCACCACCTATCACTGGGGAGAGAAGAATCTATTCAGTAAACGGTGCTGGGAAAACTGGCTGACCACATGCAGAAGATTGAAACAGGACCTTTATCTATCCCCATACACAAAAATTAACTCCAAATGGATCAGAGACCTAAATGTACAAGCTCAAACCATAAGAACCTTAGAAAATAAAGGACACACCCTCATGAAAATTAGAAGTGGCATCCAATTCCTGAACAAAACTCGAAACTCACAGGCCATAAGGGATAAGATAGAGAAGTGGGACCTCATTAAACTGACAAGTTTCTGCAAAGTCAAAGAAACCATCAATAGAGCAGGAAGACAGCCTACAGACTGGGAAAAAGTATTTGCCAATTCCAGGTCTGACAAAGGCTTAGCAT
>NW_007145433.1:0-753 GCF_000164805.1 Carlito syrichta
GCTGCATGATCATGATCAGCACCCAGCACCAACCTGCCAGTCACCCAGGGAGGCTTTGGGCGCCCGCCCCTCAGAGATACCGGTCCCATTTCTGGCTGAAGTGCCCTGTGAGGGACCCAGAGCCACCATCTGCCCTCTGAAGCTTTGGAGATCTGAAGCCCTGGGCCCACCTTGGGTGAGGCACTCAGTGTGCAACCGCAAACATGTGTAAGGGAGCAGAACACCAAGCTGGTGTAAGGTGCCAGTCAGAGGCTTTCAGCTCCAGAGGAGGGAACACCCTACCCTCCTCCTCCACCCAAGCCTGCTGGATGCACCCCGGATCCAGCGCCCAGCTGTGCAGCTTGTCCCACCTAGAGACCCACACATCCCTAAAAATGAAAGAAAAACTACCACCTCTGCCATTTTCAAGGCATATTTATATCGCATCACCCCGCCTACCTATCAGAGCCCCACCTTGGTTCCTACGCTGACATCATTAAACAGGAGACAAAACCCCTCCCCAACACTGAATAGAGACCAGTGTCACAGATGTCCCAGGCAGCAGGCTAACTGTCTGAAACGAAAACAGCGGGGAGAGGCTGGAGATTATAGCTCAAGGGGCTTTATTCACTAAGGAACAAGAGAAAAATCTACACAAAGGAAGAAAAACCAAAAGAAAAATATAGGTCTCTCCCAGACTCCTGGAAGGGCAGGCACTGAGAAAACTGACTTTGGAATGTAAAAATTGAAGAGCCCCAGAATGACTGGTCTCAA
>NW_007145434.1:0-716 GCF_000164805.1 Carlito syrichta
GAATAGAATTAAGTCATTAAACTAATAGAATCAATGAAGCACACTCTGAGACATTTCGTTTAAGTCCAATGTCCTTTCAGGTCTGATTTCTCGTTTTTTTTTTTTTTTTTCCAAGCTGGTAAATTAGTTTGCAGTTAGGGTCAGTTCCCCTGATCTGCTGTGAAGGACAGTTCAAAATAACCTCGGTTCAAAAGTTTAGTCTATGTCTTTATGAAGCTTGTCTCTCCCGTTTCGGTGTTGTTACCTTGAATCGCCGGCAGGTGGTGCTATCTCATCTGCTTGCCCCAAAGGGGGTGGGGCCGGACAGGAACAAGATGGCTGCCTGCCTCCGAGCAGGCAACAGGAGCCCCACGCTGGGTGGGCAGGACAGTCTCCGTCGCAGGAGCGGTGGCAGCGATCCCAGCAAATCTTCCCTGAAGCAGTTTGATGTGGATCTCCTCCGGCCGGGTTGTGATGAGCTACCCGTGCCAGAGGCCGCGGCGGGCGCGGCGGGAGCGCTAGTGGGGGGGAGGGGCTGCGGCAGCAGCGGGAGAGGGCGATGCACTAAAAATGTCCAGTCCTTGCGATGTTCCAGTGATAGCGATGGCCGAGCTCTGTTTGAGGAGCAGGCTGCAATGCTGGGGTCCCCAGCCTCCTGGGGGCGAGAGTCAGAGACCCACTGCAGATCTCCCTTGCAGAGGGCTTCAGACACCGGGTTGCCAGGTCACCATCTTGCC
>NW_007145435.1:0-782 GCF_000164805.1 Carlito syrichta
ATGTCCAGTCCTTGCGATGTTCCAGTGATAGCGATGGCCGAGCTCTGTTTGAGGAGTAGGCTGCGATGCTGGGGTCCCCAGCCTCCTGGGGGCGAGAGTCAGAGACCCACTGCAGATCTCCCTTGCAGAGGGCTTCAGACACCGGGTTGCCAGGTCGCCATCTTGCCCCCGAGAGTTTTCATGTAAAGTTTGATATTTTAGGATCAATCCCTGACATTTAATGCAGTACTGTAAAAATGACTTTTGTCTTTATTTCCATAATTCATCAAATTATGAACCTAAAAACTGGCTGACACTGAGGTAAGGTCTGTGTCCAGAGGCCCCAACATGATTCATGCAATCCTACAGGTTAGGTAAGACAACTCTAATATGAGTTATTCACAAATAAATAATCACGTTTATGGAAAACATTTGACCCTGAAAAACAGGACAACTTTTAAAAATATAAAGCATAATAAAAGGAAAATTATCTTACTTTAAAAAAAAAGAAAAAGGAATTTATATGCTGTTTTCTCACTAATAATTGTTTTAATTCTATTTTGGGAAAAACATGGCAAGCAAACATCCAAAAAAAGAGTCATTTTAATAATGATATTAATTGGAGAATTATTTTCACACAACAAGGAAAGTAAGTACTGGATGCATTCGAGTGCTCAGCACAAGCTGGCCAAGCAGGTTACTGTACCATGAATCATGAATGGTCCTAGATTCACTAAGGCCCACAGTGAACTGTACTGATTCTCCAAAATATTTATGTGAAATAACACTCAGTGACCAAAGAT
>NW_007145436.1:0-1325 GCF_000164805.1 Carlito syrichta
TTAAGCATATTGCTTATGTAATACCAGATATAACCTTTTTCAATTGCTTCTTTTTAAGACAAGCTTTACTTTTTCCCCAGCAAAACTTTCAAAGAGATGTTCTTCACCACTCTAGCCATCCTTAAAGGAAAGCTTTATCCACCCTCCAGTTTGCACTTCCCACCCTTATCACTGTCTGTGTGAAGAACTAATGATACACTGTTATCTCTGGTTTTTCCTTGGGGTTTCATTATGGTTGTTAACTGTGCTAGTGCAGTGGGATCTGCAGTAAGTGATAGTTCCATATGTGAGGGGGATGGATCACAATCCTTGGTGGCTCCATTATTTTGATGCTCCCTGTCCTTACTTTTTGTATCTGATTGAGAACTCAGGTGTAAAGGTTTCAGATAGCTTCAAAAGAAATGCAGCAGGATGGTTCCATTGTGGATGTTTTAGAGAGATTAAAGTCCTCCAAGCAAAAGACTGGGAGAGAGGAGGGAGGGGGCCGGCAGGCTTGACAAGTTGAAGGCTTCAGATGGAGTGCCTATACTGTGTCCAGGAGTATAGCAGATGCTATAAAATAAATAAAAAGAGTAAAAGAGAGCCATCCTACCCTGTAGAGCTTAGAATGGCATTTGAAGTGTCATTGGGAAAAACAAAATAACGAAAAACACCACTGAGAAAGAAAGCACAAGTATATTTTACAAAGGAAAGGGCTAACAAGTCCTAAGGACTCTAGAGACCTGTTCAAGAACATAAAGGAGAGTGATGAGTCAGCCATGAGACCATTAGGATCAGTGGGAACGGAGGCAAATGGAGAACCCAGGTTTGCTACTTCAACAGGCAGAACCCTTGCTCAGCCAGCCAAGCACTGCAATCCAGTGTCAAGAAATAATCTCTTTTTTCAAAGATGCTAAATGTATATGTGTATATATTGACAATTAATCCAAACAATATTCAATTATTACACAGACCAAACAAAAAAATGTCTGTAGCCTAATCTAATCCATCAGTCACTAGCTTGTAATCTTAAGAGTTCTATTCTTGGGCAACCCTCTTTCATGTCCCCTCCCACTTAGGAGCTTTTTTGTCTTCTTAATAAACTCCTACTTTCTCACCAAAAAAAAAAAAAAAAGAGTTATATTCTTTGGGACTCTCTAAATCAAACAACAAAAAGCATATACAATATAAATAAAAGAAACAAATACAAAATACCCACAAACAATTGGTATTATAGTTAGATATGTCACTGGTTTCCTTGGGCCCACAACAACTTGGGTATATGTATTAATGTAATGCTTGCTAGCTGCCATATCAGATAAGCCTTGAAATCTCAGTGATTTAAC
>NW_007145437.1:0-769 GCF_000164805.1 Carlito syrichta
TTTGCCAACTCTAGGTCTGACAAAGGCTTAACATCCTGGATCTACAAGGAACTGAAGCGTACTGAAAAGAAGAAAACAAACAACCCCATTATAAAATGGGCAAAAGACATGAACAGACACTTCACAAAAGAAGACATTCGAGCAGCCAACAAACACATGAAGAAATGCTCAACCTCACTAATCATCAGGGAGATGCAAATCAAAACCACACTGAGATACCACCTAACTCCAGTCAGAATGGCAATTATCAACAACTCAAAAAATAACAGCTGCTGGAGAGGGTGTGGTGAAAAGGGAACACTTCTACACTGTTGGTGGGAGTGTAAACTAGTGCAACCTCTGTGGAAAGCAGTGTGGCGATTCCTAAAAGCTCTAAAAATTGACCTTCCATATGACCCTGCAATCCCCCTACTGGGAATATACCCTGAAGAACACAAATCACTCTATAAAAAAGATACCTGCACACGTATGTTTATCGCAGCATTGTTCACAATAGCAAGAACCTGGAAACAACCATGCTGCCCATCAAAAGAGGACTGGATTAAAAAAATGTGGTACATATACACGATGGAATACTACGCAGCCATAAAAAAGAACAAAATCATGAATTTCGCTGCAACCTGGATGGAACTAGAGTCTATAATACTGAGTGACCTCTCTCAAAACAAAAATCCGAATATCACATGTTCTCACTCATATAATGGACCTTGAACATCCAATGCAATACTATGAGAAAATGACTGATGGTACTGGAAAACTATGGGGGGGA
>NW_007145437.1:956-8973 GCF_000164805.1 Carlito syrichta
GGGGATGGGAAAACACTTCTTATCTACAGGGTGCCTGAATGAAACGTCATTGTACACCTAACCCTTAACTGTACCCCACAAAACCATAATAAAAAATACTGATTAATGAAAAAAAAAAAAAAAGACTGAAAAAATCTTCAAGAGATGTGCAGTTATATTAACTTACACCTGATCAGTTACCTTGAGCAGAAAAGGAGAATGAGAGCAGCCTGGAACAAACATTCCACAAGATCATCCAAGAAACCTCCTGCATCTCATCAGAGACATCATCCAAACACAAGAGATTCAGAGAACCCTGCAAGGCATCAAATAATAAAACCAACTCCAAGACACATAGTAATTTGCTTACATAAAGTAGGTACAAAAGAAAAAATCCCAAAGGCCATGAGAGAGAAAGCTCAGACTACCTCCTGGGTCAGACAAATTAGGCTAGCAGGAGACCTATCCACAGAAACATCACTGGCTAGAAGAGACTGGAGTCCAATCTTCAAAGTTCTCAAAGATAAACAACTTCAAGCAAGAATTTCCTACCAAGCTAAGCTAAGCTTCATCAGTGATGGAGAATTAAAATCCTTCCCAAACATTCAATCCCTAAGTGTTTATGCAGTCTCCAGACCAGCACTACAAAAGATGCTTAAGAAGGTATTAAGCACAGAAGAAAAAAAAAGAATGGCCATGCTCTTCCCAAGAGTGTAGGAAAACAGAACAAACACATTATACAATGTGATTGCAAATTGAACACACACACATATATCAGCACCAAAATCAAAAGAAAAACAACAAACAAATAAACAAACAAACAACAACAACAAACTCTATAAGAGCCTCATGACAAGGATAAATTCTCACATCTTAATAATCAGTCTGAATGTGAATGGATGAAATGCACCACTGAAAAGACAAAGAATGGCACACTGGATAAAAATACACAACCCAACAATATGCTGCCTCTGGGAGACACATCTCACCAGAATGATCCCTCACAGACTCAAAGTTAGAAGATGGAAAACAAAATTTCAGCCAATAGATACATGAAAAAATGCTCAGCCTCACTAATCATCAAAGAAGTGCAAATTAAAACCACACAGAGTACCACCTAACTCCAATCAGGATGGATATCATCAATAACTCAAAAAACAACAGATGCTGGAGAGGATGCAGGGAACATTTCTACAGTGTCGTGGAGGTAAAACTATTCAACTTCTGTGGAAAACAGTGAGGCAATTCCTAAAAGATCTAAAAATTGACCTTCCATACACACCAGCAATCCCCCTTCTGAGACTATACCTGGATGAACTCAAATAATGCTATAAAAAAGATATCTGCACATACATGTTTACTGAAGCACTAATCACAATTTCAGAAACATGGAACCAACCATGCTGCCCATCAAAAGTGGACTGAATGAAAAAATGTGGCACATATACATGATGGAATATTATGCAGTCATAAAGAAAGACAAAATTATGAATTTCACAGCAACTTGGATGGACTTAGATTCTGTCATACTCAGTGATCTATCACAGAAACAAAGAACTAAGTACCACATGTTCTCACTCTTAAGCTGATCCTGGACATTTATCATAATACTATAAGAAAGGGATTGGCAGTAACAAGAAACTGCTAGGGGAGGGAGGGGATGGCACGTAACATTAATAGGGTACCTGATCCCAAACCAGGCAAAGTGGGACCAAAGGGAGGCCCAAACTTTACTGGTAAAATGACCACTTATCTACCTAATTCTGAATTGTACCCAACATCTTTAAAATAAATAAAGATAAATAAATAAAAACAATAATATCATTTCATAACAAAATGAAATGACAAAAACAACCTGTGGAAAATGACAAATGTATTAAAATATAGGGAATTTTCTAAAATAAACTTAATTCATGAAGAGATCACTACGAGTATAGGCTTAATAAGAGTTCCAAAAAGAGAGGAGAGAGCAAAAAAGGTAAAGGTAAATGTAAGAACTCAATACAATCTTGAAAAAGAACAAAGTTGGACAACTCACTTCCTGTTTACAAACCTTAACTAAAAAGTTACAATTATCAAGAAGTTGTGGTACTGATGTAAGATTAGAAATACAGATCAATGTAGTAGAATTCAGAGTTTAAAAATAAACCTTTACATTAATGGTCAATTGATTTTTGACAAGGGTACCAAGAGAATTCCATGGGGAAAGAATAGTCTTTTTAACAAACGTTGCTGAGACAACCGAATATCTATACATAAGAGAATGAAGATGGACCTGTGCTTCAAACCAAATATAAAAAATAACTCAAAATGGATCATAGACCAAAATGTAAGACCTAAAACAATTAAAATCTTAGAAGAAAACTTAGGAGTAAATCTCTGTGACTTTGGATTAGGCAGTGGTATCTTAAACATGACACCAAAAGTGCAAGTGACCAAGAAAAAGTAAGATGTACTTCATCAAAATTAGAAAACTTACCTACAGAACACCAACCTACATAATGAGAGAGAGCACTGGCAAATTCTATATCTGATGAGGACTGTACCCAGAATATGGAAAGAATGTTTACAACTCAGCAATAGAAAGCCAAATAACCTAATTTAAAAATGGACAAAGGATTTGAACACAAATTTCTTCAAAGAAGATATACAGATATCCAATAAGTACATGAAAAGAGGCTCAACATCTTTATGCCAAAAACCCATCAGCAGAAAAATGGATAAATAAAATGTGGCATAGTAATACAATGGAAAATTAATTGATAATAAAAAGGAATGAAGTAATATACATTCTACTACAGGACTAAAACTTGAAAACATACTATTAAATGAAGCCAAGCATAAAAGACTATATATTGTATGACTTCTCTTATACAAAATGTCCAGAAAAGACAAATCCATAGGAATAGAAAGTAGATTAGTGGTTGCCAGAAGAAGGGAAAAGGGGGTAAATGAGGCATGGCTGCCTAATGGGTACAGGGACTTTTGGGGTGGTAAACATGTTCTTGTTTGTTTGTTTTTGTCTTTTTATTTTTGGTAAAGACTAGGTCTCGCTATGTTGCCCAGGCTGGTCTCGAACTCCTGGCCTCAAGTTAATCTCCCACCTTGGCCTCTCACTATGCTTGGATTACAGGGGTGAGCCACCATGCTCAGCCTACTTGTTCTAACATTAGAGAGGGATGCTTGTTGCACAGCTTTAGTGACTATACTAAAATCACTGAATTGTACACTTTAAAAGGACAAATGTTACAGTATTATTGCTTATATCTCAATTCAATAAAGTTGTCATAAAAAATAGACCTTAAGCTTGTTGCTGAAATAAGAGTTAAATTAATATAATGTTGATGACTTGAGTTTTCTATCAGGCAATTTCAAGTTTTCTGTGGCTACCTGAAACTGACACAGCGAAAATATTAGCTTCTTGTATTGACCATCATAAACTCTTCATCACCCACTCAGGCAGTAGTGTCACCAGGAGAAGGGGTGTTCCCCCTGGCATGAAATGTGTCGATGACAGATTCCTGTGTTCACATTTGGAATGAATTCTCAGACACACAGAGAAGCAGGATATGCAAGTAGCTTTACGAAGCAGAGACAAGCATACTCTCCAGAGAGGAGAGCGGGCAGAACACAGCCTACAGAAAGCCGCTGCTTCAATGCCCAATTATAGTTCCACTATGTCTTTTATTCTTAGGGGTACTGAGGAGTGGCCTTAAGGATGTGTTTTTCCTAGAAATGGGTGATCCTAGGGCTGTTACTCCTCCCTCACATTGGGCTGGGGAGTTTTAGGCCTTATTGAGTCATACTGGGACTGTCATGGTATCAGGTATATGAAGGGAGTGGGAGGCTCCCCTAGGATAATTTTGTGTTAATAGTATGATAATGAAGGTTTATAGTTATCTTAGGTTAATTTTGGCTATTGATCTACATGCTTCAGGGGTTTCTAAGCTAGATCCTGCCTTGGTGGTTGGCTCTTGATCACAGCATCCTGGATAGAGGGATTACAATGTTGTAGGTGTATCTGACAGGTAGGTCTGATGTTTCCTAGAGATAAACCACTTGTTTGCACGCATGGTCGTGCCCTAGCTGCTGCAGGCATCAATGAGCTTGGCATGGCACCTTTCTACAGTCCTGAACTTTTCCTAATCTAACCTGCCTACTCTATCAGTGGGAGGCCTTTTCTTTGACACTTCTTACTGTTAACCTGGCATAGTGTATTCGGGCTAATAAAACATCTGTTTTTATCAAGAACCTATGTGATTTTTAAATTACATTTTCCAAAGTGAAAAAGCTATAGCAAAGCCAGCTAAACATTTTCTTTGCATTATCTGTCCCATCCTTCCCTGCCCTATTCCTATTCCTTTTGATTACATATCAAATGACTACAGGTTTTTAAATGTTTAGAAATAGGATGGGAAATTTTCAGCTTTATATAGGTATCTGAAATAATCTGTCTTATTGGAGGATAAGAAACAAAGAAACTTAGCCTTTGGCAAAATAAGAGTAGAAAAAAGTGGACATATATTCCTGAAAGAATTCAGGAATTAAAGAAAGAATCTGGATTTAGGTGTCTTCTGCATAAACCCTGACAGGATCAATATGGCAATCTGAAAAGTGTCACTCTTTCTGACAGAGAGCTCTGATGAAAACCGAATTAAGATCAAACAAGAAACTACTTTTTCCATTATCGTGGTCTAATAAGTCAAAAAAGGAAACTCTCTCTGATAAAAATAAAATTGTACTCTAAGAAAAATCATTAAAATAAGAATAGGGATTAAGCTGTCACTGTTTTAATCATGATATATAATAGGAAAAAAAAGAAAAGATGTAGAACAAGTGATAGGAAAAAATGCAATAAAAGATACTTGGTTAATTGACTGGCCAGTGGGGGAAGTGGACTTCACATTGGTTAGGACTGAGTGTGGAAAGCCTAAGTCAGCGACTTGAGCACAGGCCAAGAACAAGTGGCCAGAAAGCCTAAGATCAGAGTGCACCACCTCTGCCTTCTTCCCATATCTCCTGATTTGCCTCCCAAACTCTTAGCTCAGCACTATTATGTGTATTCAAAAACAGTATCTGCAGACAAATATATATATTTGCTAAATACACATACATGTTCTAACATTAGATAGGGATGCTAGTTGTATAGCTCTGTGACTATACTAAAATAATGGAATTGTACACTTTGAAAGGACAAATTTTACAGTATATTACTTGTATCTCAATAAAACTATTATAAAAAAGCAGGCCTTAACTTTGTTGCTGGAATAAAAGTAAAATGAGTATCATACATATAATACATATATGTGTGTGTATACATATTTAATTTCAGGGAAAGGAGAAACAATATTCACTGTATCTCTAGGGAGATTTTGCCTTTTTTGGCATTTACACATAATACTTACTTTAAAATAAATTGGAATAACTTCATAGATTCACAAACAAAAATTATATTTGTAATATATTTTTAACCATAGATTTATATGTAACTAAATATTTATAAAGGTAATAATGTGCCCATAACTCCCCAAAACCTGCTTTGACATCCTGATGTTTGGAATTGTTTCATTTTGCACTGTATAAATCCAACATTTAAAAAATATTTTTCATTTTCATATTTTCATTTTGATGCTAAATTACTGAATATTTTAGAGGTTCAGGCTTCTATTTATAGAGCACTTCTCTCCAAAGCTTTATTGTAACTTTGGATAATATTTATTTTAAATAAATCAAACACCAAATTGGCCCAATTATTTTCCCGTTTTAAAAATGTTTTTATTCAATATAGAACTATCTCAATGAGCTATATATAATTTTTAATTGGATAATGCAATTTCTAATGCCACTGACCAGCACTTGGAGGCAATTTGCAGATTTATCACCATATTCTTCCTCCTCACTAATTTGTAGTTTAACACAGTATTCCTTATGTTTCCTATGAAGCAGTGGTCCATGTTAAATAATATCAGTCTCAGTGTTAAAAAAATTACAAACTTTATAATGGTCAATAGCACCACTTGTATGGCATTCTCCTGAGTGTTTTATCAACTGAGCTGTGTTGCCAGCAGGCTCTCTGACCTACGAGAACCACCCTAATTTTGGCTCAGTGAGCACATGGAACTCTTAAAGCTGTCTTGCTTAAAGAAGGGAGAGTAAGCAATAAATAGTATTTCAATAGACTTTTAAACAGCACCTATTATTGCCTTTGGTGACCTTAATGGCCCCAAACACCTTCATGAACAACCTGAATGTTTGGGAAATCACTGGCGACAGTAGTACCAAACAAAATGTCCTTGAAGGATGGAATACAAACTAAGGTCATTCACTTACAGTGCCTGCCATGTGTCTGGCAAATAGTAAGCTTCCATTGTTGATGATAAAGTTGATATTGATGGTGTTGATAAAAATAATAGTCCATATTTTTATTATAGTAATCACTAGCATAATGCTTTATAACTGTTAGGTTTCAATTCAATTGTTTAAAAAAGAGAGAGAGGGAGACTAGATTTTGAGCCTGGATTAGTCAAGAGAACAGTCTTAGTATGGTCAACACCAGTGCTGTTCTGATTTTGTCTGTCTCTCTTCAGGGAAGATACTGATCCTCATTCATATCATTCCTCTGTCCAGAGACCAAGAAGCCTTTACAATCCCTGCTGCTTAGTCTCCAAGCACACAAGGCTAATCAGAGTTGCCATGCCTGACAAAAACTATTGCGGTTCTAGGGCTGTTATCTCAAGGAGGAGGGAGTTTAAGATCACCAAAGGCACTAATAGGTGCTGTTTAAAGCTAGCATCTAAGAAAAGGGTGTGAATTTTAGAACTAGGAGAGAACTAGAAAATTTGGAATTGTGTGACAGATCTACTGTGATTTCTTTAAAGTGCATATCCACAGTATACATAGTTAAGGAATAAAGAGAAAGTTCAAAGAAATTATTTACTAAAACATAGTTGATGACAAATAAGTAAGTAGGAGATATATAGAAATAGTATATCCATAAGCATTTTCGTAAAACTCTGAAGTTGTATGTGTTCAGAAAAATATTAATACACTTTTATACAGTATTTAAAATTTATATAGATACATATGCTATATATTATTTACAATCCCAAATTTGGTCTGAGGTAGCTTTCTGTAATCAGAAATATTAATATTTCTGCAGCAAAATGCATGACTGCTAAGTGAGATTTAAAAACACCATAATTGGCCTCATGTGAGTTTTATTCAGGTCAGATCAGTGGCAACAGATAAGGATTTATAGATCTGTATTTAAGATGGAATACTAGGAACAAGAAGAATTTTTATGGATAATATACAAGAGTGTAATTGTAATATTATGGCATCCTTTTATCACTAACTTCACAAACACTTCTATGGTGAATTTGAGACTAGTACCAGACTTGGGCCATCAGATCACCTGAGAAAGTTACTTCCTGAATAATCATTACTAAACAGTTCTAGCTCTGAACTCTTTTGAGAATATGTCTAATTTATATGTGTTAGTAGCATTAGCCTGACTTTTAAACAAATTATATGGAACAATAACATCATCAAAGATGTTCAAGATTATCTAAGTCCAATGTTATTGGACATTCAACTTCTTTAGTAAATGCGTTGGGAGAAAAGGTAATGACATTCCATAGCTGAGGGACTCTCATTTTTTCAAATTTTCCCCATTATCTTTTATGATTTAGAATGCACATAATGGAGTTCTCCTATTGTGATTAAAAGAAGCTACCACAGATAACAATGATAAATACTGGATCAAAAAAATAAAATGACTTGGAGACAGGTTAAAGGGGCTCCCACTGACCAGGGATGAACCTACTTGCGTTTCTTCAATAATGACAATAAAGGAAATGACTCAATGCCCACCAAATGTATTTAAATAAATAAGGGATACTATTAAACTTTAATTCTGTCTTTTTTTTTTTCTGAGTTGAAGTCTCACTCTGTCACCCAGACTGGAGTGTATTGGCACGCTCCCAGCCACCGTAGCCTCAACCTGCTGGGCTCCGGCGATCCTTCTGCCTCAGCCTTC
>NW_007145437.1:8993-20753 GCF_000164805.1 Carlito syrichta
TATTTATTTATTTATTTATTTATTTATTTTTGTGTTGGAGTCTCACTCTGTCGCCCAGACTGGAGTGCAGTGGCCACTCCCGGCCACCGCAGCCTCGACCTTCCGCCTCAGCCTTCCAAGTAGCTGGAACTACAGGCGCGCGCTACCATGCCCGGCCAATTTTTTGATTTATTGTAGAGATGAGGTCTCGCCAAGTTGGCCAGGTGGGTCTCGAACCCGCGGGCTCAGGCAATCCACTCACCTCGGCCCCTCAAAGTGCGGGATTACAGGCTGAGTCACCGAGCCCGGCCAATTCTGTCTTCTCTAAAAGAACACTACCATTAGGTAACCAAATAATAGGTAAAAGAGTATATTTTCATTAATGTAAATGTGAAGTAAATAATAGAATTGAAACATCACCATTTTGCAACCCTCAGTAAACTAATATATATATTGGCATTAACATCCATGGTTACTAACATCATACAATGAGACAGAGGAACACAGTTTTTTCTCAACTACAGTAGTAACTTTTAAGTAGATTATGCCCTATCTTTGGTCAATACCCATAATAGATTCCCATTATACCATGAGTGAAATTCAACATTCTTACATGTGCCTACAAGGACCTGTAAGAATTGTCCTTGAATTATTCTATTTCCCTCTGTGACTGCACTTCAGCTACAGTGATTTTCTTCATGTTCCTTTGACACTCAAAGTGTGCTCCCCTTCAAAGCTTTTGTATTGACTGTACCTTCTGCCTGGAATGCTTTTTTCCCTGATAGTCACAAAGCTAACCTCCTCATCCCTTTCAAATCTTTGTACAAAAGTGATCTTCTCAATGAAGGCTCTGGAGTCATCCCACTTGAAATCACAACCATCTCTTCTCCCTCTCCTTCCACCTGCTTCTGACTCTACTCTATATTGTTTTAAGGCTGTAGTCATTACTAATCATCGTTACTGTATTGTTATGGATTGAATTGTGTCCTTTCTCCCAATAAATATATTGAAATTGTAACCCCCAGTTATCTAGAATGTGATCTTATCTGAAAACAGGGTCATTGGAAATATAATTAGTTAAATTAAGATGAGGTTCTCCTGGAGTGTGTATGAGAAAGGATAACCAATAGGACTGGTGTCCTTATAAAAGAAGGGATATTGGAACACAGAGACACAGGGAGACCATCATATGACAATAAAGGCAGAGACTGGAATTATGTAGTTGCAAGGAACACCAAGGATTTCCAGCTAACCACAGAAGCTAGGAAGAGGCAAGGAAGGATTTCCCCTATAGCTTTCAGGTGGACATGGACCTGTGGACATGCCGATTTCAGATATCTGGCCTCTAGAACTGTGAGACAAACTTCTGTTGTGTTAAGCCACCCAGCTTGTGGTACTTTTTAGGTAGCCTTACAAAACACTACATGTATCTCTATACTGTATCATCACTATATAATTTGTTTTTCATTATACTTACAGGTTATTGCTCGTCCATCTCCTGCCACTGACTCCCACTTTCCAGAAGGCAAATACCAGATCTTTTTGGACTGTTTTGTTCTGAGATATATCTATCGCAAGTTCCAAAAAGAGTTTCTGGTACACAATAGGTATTTAATAGATATCTGTTGACTGAAATAATCCTTACATACGTCTCTCATTTCTTCATTATTTAATTATTTTAGATGCTCTCTGTGCTTTTCCCAGTGGTTTTCCTTCATTTAGTGTTTTATTACTCATAGTAATGGATCACATAGCTCTAGGAGTAGTTTAAGCAACTGCTAAAATCCAATTTTACATCTCTTGTGAATTAAATATTTTTAAATAATTTTGAAGTAAGGTTGACTGTTCATAATTTCATCTCATTTCTCTTAGTCACGCTTTTGTAAAGGTGCTATTGAACAAGTAATCAGTAAGGACACAAGGAAAAAATAGGAAAAAAAAAGGTAGATAATCAGCCCTTGAGTAATGGAGAGTTAAATGAACATAATTGTTTAACTTACTAAGCAAATCGCCATGGAAGAAATTATTTTTCATAGTCATCTTCTAAAACCATTAATCCCACTCGTAATAACTTCTACCCACCAACCTATCCAAATTTTTCAACTTTCAATTATTAAAAACACTTACTCATTTCTGGTTAGGGAAGATAAATTTCTTCCTTCAAGTTCAATATTTAAGAGCCCCAGATTAGTTTACCCAGTTGAACTAAACTCATCTATCAACCATAAAATCTGTGAAGCCTGACAGTTTTTGTACATTTGCTAATGTAAGTTACTCTCACAGGGTAAAATCCCTCCCTCTATATTTATATCTGCCCTCACCAGTGAGTTTTCCACCACTTCAGTCACTACATCACACCTTGAAATTGCCCCAGTGAAAGGACTAATGCCTACTGCTTCAAATGAGGTCAGTCTTCAGCTATTTCTCCTCCCTTTTTTTTTTTTGTCCTTGGTGAGACAGAGATAGGAAACAGGTTTTAATCATCAAAGCTTCCCTTTCTAAAGGCAAACCTTGATGTTCTGAACACAGTTTTACTGTAAGCCATAGTGCAGAGAAAAGGGACATTAGTAGGAGATATTCTTACTAGGCAGAAAGAAGAGAAGTTCTTAGAATAAAAAAGAAAGGAGGAAAAAGAGAAAAAGCAAAAGTGAACCAAGTTCTCTCACTTTTGCCTTTTGCTATAAGATAAAAATTTGGGAAGGACACTTATAGCACCAGACAGACTAGAGGTAAGCTAAAATCAGGGAATTGTGACAAGATTTGTATTTGAAAGTCTAAAGAGGGACAGAGGAGCAGTGTGCAACCATACCATGAGGTGGACATGGCAGATAGATATATCAGCTCCTCATGTTTCGGTGGGGAGGAGCCTGAGCAAGCCCACGCTGCCATCTCAGTTTTTGGTGACTCATGAGAGGGGTAGAGTTTCATAAGTCCTGCAGAGTTCCGTAATGAATGCTAAGCTTGCAAACAGTTCTCACATGTGGCAAGGGGCCACGTCACTGACTCCACAGCTAGACCACAGAGTAGATAGCCTGTACTTGGACACAAATGGAGGACATGGCTGAAACCAGTTAATGAGGGTTGAAGTCAATGAGAATGTAAGTCCTACCATGTCAGCAGTTCTGGGAATCCTGGGACTGGACTTCCAGCCTTAACCTTGCTAAGAGCAGACCATGCATTTATACAGCAGAGCCTGATGTAATACGAAGACCAGGCAGGATTATTATGCCTCTAGTGGGGTTGACAGCAAAGTCAGCAAAGGACACTTGTGGATGAGCACTGTTTTCCCCAGGGCATAAGATCACATCACTTCCTGTGTGTAGACACCATTCAAGGAAGGAGGAAGGCAAAAAGAAAACCCACACATGTTGGACTTTTAACTGAGTAAATACTTATTAGAATTGCTTACTATTTACAACTTAAAGGGTCTTAGTTTTGTGTTGTTGCTTTCCTTAGTTATGAACAGAAATCGATACAGAGGAATGTTTAAATCAGTTGTAGGAATTGAAAACATCAGTGTCATTTTGCACATCTGAACCATATCTGCAAACATTCATTTATTTTCAGGAACCTGGTTCTTTAAAAAACCTAAGAAACAAATAAAAAGTTCTAATAGTTAAAAAGATTGACCTCAATTTAATAAACTAACAAATGAGATTTCAGTACTGAAATAACATAGAGTCTATTAATCAATTCTATATTTTGGTCAAAAAAGTAACTAACCTTATCATCTGTGTACATTTTAAATATTCTTTTTTTTTTTTTGGTAAATTACTCTAGCTGTATTAAATATTCTTTAAAATTAATAATTGGAAATACAGACACCTCTTAGACTTAACATTTTAGAATACAAAAGGTGTATATTAAAAAAACCTTTATTTGGTAGTGTTTAGTGCTGTTGTGTAAGTCTAGAAAAGATTTAAAATTGATTTTTGATTGGTAAATTGTGTATTACCAGGACAGTGGAGTTTAACTGACATTTTGACTAATTCTCAATAGGTGAGGACCATTTTCTTGTAGGATTTCCAAAACTGTACTCAATGTTTAAAGTTGTAATCCTAATTTGGGCATACAGCTGCCATTTAGTTATGATTTTCTTAGCTTACAAATGTTTTATGTATTTCACAAACTAAACATTAAGAAGCCCATGGAGTAGAAGCAAAGATAGATAACAGAAATTCCTCTTAAATTTGGAAGTAAAGATTCCTCAAAAAATATTGTTTCTTATTATATTTTTGACAAAAATACTGAGTTGGCCAAATACAACTTTTATTTAGAACAAAAAAATACAATTCATTTGTTTATAAGAAAGACAACATGAAATAGAAGGTAATACAACTACTTTTTAAAAAGAAATTACAGATTGGATTGACATTGACTCTGTACAACTAAATAAGTTAATCATATTATAACACATTAAAATTATCTTCTCTATATTATGAAGTGACATTCAAATCCAGAACTTAAATTCCATGTTAACAAAATTTCTGATTATACATACTTAGTTATCATAAGTATATTTTAGACTATCCCACTTGCCCATTCCTTTATAAACAATGAGAATTATGACATATGAAGACAGTGTATAAGGGATATTAAATCAGCTTTAATCCCATTATTAAGAAATCCATATAGAATTGGATTAAGACAACAGGATGTCATGCCTAACAAATGGCAAATGCAATACACCAACTTGAAATGCCTATTTGAAATAAGGTTATCATTAAAGTCTGTCACCACATGGAACAGGTGTAGCGGCATCCAACTCACGGCAAACACCAATATCAGTATGGTCAGTCTGTAGAAAACACTTCGAGATCTTTTTTTTATTCTCATGACAGAACGTTTTATTCTCATTTCATGAACATCTGAATTTTCTTCCGGTTTCACCTCAAAGCAAGTGGGGACCCCTGGTATGACCTTACTGGATGAAGAGAGCTGACTTCTTACAGAACCTAAATTTTCTGGAAGAGTTCTCGCACGGTTCTCTTGCGGTCTTGTTGGAGCAGGTAGCACGCATGCTGACTTCTTGCTGTATCTTCTTCTGTGTTTTCTGATGAATGAATAACTCCATTTTTGAGTGCTGGACTGTTTTACCTGAGGCCCATTCTTTTTGGATGGATGAAGAGTGAGGTTGATCATCTCATTTTCTTCAAGTCTGTTTTCTTTGTTGGACAATCCACAGCTTACACTTCTGCAGACACTGGTATGACTTACAGTTAGACAAACTAACGGTAGAATATATTGAACTAGCAAGAGAGAGATAGTGAAAGCAATTCTGTACGAATCAGAAGGCCATGATTCAACACACAAATACTTGCTGCTTAGCAACGCAGAGCCAAAAGTTTCCTGAAGTTCCACAAGACTGTGGAATACTGGAAGAGGAGAACAAATCGCAAAACCTAGTGTCCAAACAGTAGCTATCAGAAAATAGCCATGGTTTGCTGTCAAATTATTAGATATAGGGTGTTTGATCATATGATATCTGACAATGGCAATTGATATTAAAATTAAAGTTGATACCAAAACCGACACACATTGGAGGAAAGGCATGATGTGGCACATGACTTTGCCAAACATCCACTGGTCCAGCAAGACAGAGGTCAGAGTAAAAGGTGAGCAAAACAGCACAACCAAGATATCCGAAAAGGCCAGATTTCCTATGAGGAAGTTTACTGTAGTCTTCTGATTACGCTTTTTCATGAGAGCCATTAAAATAAGTAGGTTCCCCATAAAGCCAAGAAGACTCACAAATGTATAGAGCCCAATCAGAAAATACTGCAAGTCATCGACACTGCTTTTATAATCATCCCAGACTGGGAAATCAGAATTCCGAGTGGCAGCAGAATCATTCTCTGCAGCAAGTGTCTTATTATAATACTCCTTGAGCTCTAAATCCATATTACAGTCCTGCCTGGAATAAAAAGACATTCGTTAACAACATGGAAAAGAAAAACCATGTGACTACTTTAAATTAATCTATTCAGAGGGAAACTGAATGTTACAATTCGCTCCCATTACCTTATTAACCTCCAAAGTAAGTTTATGATGTCTTTAATTGATTCCAAGTGCAGTGCAAATATCAGCTAATAACAATTACAATAAGTTTAATTCTATCATCACTTCTATGCTGTATTAACTAATGTTAAAGTAGCAGACCTTGTTTTTTAAATTTCTGTAGTAAATAACATAAGGAAAAGACAAGGAAAATGTAGATAAGAAAGTTAAGATACTTACTTCACAACAGCTCATTAATATACTCTCTAGTCAAGATATCTGGTACATGATGTAGTCACACAATCTCACCTAAAAAATTCCTTTCACTTCTGCCTGATTCAAGGCCAGCCTAAAAGTTACCTGTCCTAAAGTATTCCCTGGTCAACTCAACTGGATGCAATCACCTCTTCAGAATTCCCATAATGCTCTGCTTACAACTGTCTGATGCTATGTGCCACAATCTGCTTTCACTGCTTACCAGTCTACTTATTGATGGGCAATGGAAAAGCAGAAACTCTCTCTTACTCACTGTAGTATCCATCAAAATCCATGGCATAGTAACACCACTGCAGGTGTTAAATAAGTATTTATGAGAGATCAAAAACTCCATACAAAAAAAAATCTGATAACCTAAATATTATCTAGTTCATACAGCATTCTAATTTAAGCTCAAGTGTAGAAACACTATTTCAGGACCTAAATGTATATAGTAGGTACTCAACAAATGTTTATCAAGCTGTACTGTTAACTATGTGGACACAATGCTGAAAGATAAAATCTTTTCATAATGAACCCTCAGTCCTTTGAGATGTGCCAAATTATCGTGGATTAGGACAACTCCTGATTGACCAACAGTGCTTTCTGGTTTTTAAAAAATAAAATTTGTCTGTTTATTTTTTAATGTAACAATTGTGCACAGATTTCAGTTTCAAAAAGAGTCAATGAATTCATATTGTTTAAGAAAAACACTATACCTTAGAGGTAAAAGTAGAAGTGATGCTACTCTCTATAATAAGGTTTTCATTTCAAATGAAATTAATGTCCTGTAATTCCAAAACTTTAGGAGGCCAACTTGAGGATTGCTTGAACGCAGGGGTTCAAGATCAGCCTGGGCAACTTGGTGAGACCTCATCTCTACAATATATCAAAAAATTAGCCAGGTGTTGGCAGCGTATGCCTGTAGTTCCAGTTACTTGGAAGGCTGAGGCAGAAGGATAGCCTAAGTCCAGCCAGTTGATGCTGGGGTAGCCATGAGCGTGCTACTGCACTCCAGCCTGGGTGACAGAGTGAGACTCTGACACACACACACACAAAAGAAATTAATGTCATATAACAGTGGTATCACTCATTAGATTTGATGGTACTTTCTGATGAAGCAATTTCCCTCCTTTCCTTAAAAAAAAAATGCACTTTCATTTTTTAAACAAGAATTTCCTACAGAAAACTCAAGACAGTAATAGATAATTAATCTAGTATATATTATTATAGAGATCCTGATATATATGTACATAAAATAGCATTTTGTTGCATTTCAGTATCCATTTTTTTCTAGATCTATAATTGAATAATTGTACTTAAAATATATGCATATTTAAATTAATAGTGAACACTGTTATCCTTTTTTTGGTTTTTTTGGGGGTTTTTTGTTGTTGTTTTTGTTTTTTTTTGAGTTGGAGTCTCACTCTGTCACCCAGACTGGAGTGCAGTGCCCGCTCCCGGTCACCGCAGCCTCGAACTACTGGGCTCCGGCGATCCTTCCGCCTCAGCCTTCCAAGTAGCCGGAATTACAGGCATGCACTACCACGCCCGGCTGATTTTTTGATTTATTGTAGAGATGAGGTCTCGCTGCCCAGGCGGGTCTTGAACCCGCGGGCTCAGGCAATCCACTCACCTCAGCCTCCCAAAGGCGCAGGGTTACAGGCTGAGCCACCGAGCCCGGCTTCACTGTTATCCTTAATTTATGAGACACAGGTCCCGGTCCAATGAATTTCTAAATAGGAAACCATATTGTGTACAAACATTCATTATAACTAAGTTTAACTTCAGTTTTATATACAGTAAGTTTCAAACATGACGATAAAGCCATCACTGTGCTGAGAAAAGTTGAAAGTTTTTCAAAACTTCTACAAGTGATTCTATGCATGTTGAATTACTTTCTGAGAGCTAGTTACATTCCTTTAAAGATAAATTAATTCAAAAGCTCAGGATCATACTTACCTGTTCTTAGACCCTAACCAAAAATTTACATTGATATTGCCTCAACTGAAAAAGAATAAGGGGAACACACGTGACTCACATGGCCCACTGAATCAATTATTCATCATATTACCAGTCAGTAGCCTCCCAGCAACTATCCTGGATAGGTCAGTGAGCTTCTAAATTGAAGCAGCTTTGACTGGTTGTTTCTGCCTAATTTCCTGATCTCGATGACCCCCCCAGCTTGATCTAGCTTGTTCATTATCCTATTTACACTTATAATATGTACAGGGTATTTGCAACTGTGATCCTGCTTAGTCGTTCTTCTTTTGACTCACTTTCTTGATTAAATTCTTTTCTTCTAACTTTGTGGTAGATCAGTTATTATTGATTGCTTTTTTTCTACTACAAAGGCAAGGACAAGAGACAAATTGGGCAGACCCTTCAAAAAGGCTGCATGCTTTCTTGGGACATGTAACTTATTAAGAATAAAACCACTGTCCAAAACTTTTTGAAGAAAAAGGAAATCCAGCACAATCTGTGGCAAAAAAAACAACACCACATAGTTTTGAGTCTAGAATTCAGATTTTTCTCCAATGTATGTCGTCAGACTTTATTAGGTGCTAATATAGATGAAAGTCTTAATTATTTTTATGGTAGCAATGATGCTTAATAGAGTATATTACACATAGTGGATGCTCAGTTATTATTTATTACTTTATTATTGATGTTATCAAAGTAGTTTAACTTCCCCAACTTTAAAAGAACAGAAATAAATCATCCTGGAAATGTCAGCAAGTTCAAGATAGAATATGACTACATGTTTTGTATACACACATATGTGTATATGTATGTTTACATATACATACATAGGGAGACATTGAAATTAGTCTTAAATAGTCCCAAAATGGAAAAAAAGGATACCTAAATAGGCAATAATGATAGTTTAGCAATTTAAATATTTTAACTGGATATCTTAATTGATAAAGGCTATCATATAAGCAACAAGAAACTAAAATTTCAAAATATTTACCAGCTGGGCTTGATGGCTCAGCCTGTAATCCCCCGCTTTGGGAGGCTGAGGTGAGTGGATTGCCTGAGCCTGCGGGTTCGAGATCCACGTGGGCAACTTGGCAAGACCTCATCTCTATAATAAATAAAAATAATTAGCCGGGCGTGGTAGCGCATGCCTGTAGTTCCAGCTATTTGGAAGGCTGAGGCAGAAGGATCGCCGGAGCCCAGCAGGTCGAGGCTGTGGTGGCCGGGAGCGTGCCACTGCACTCCAGTCTGGGTGAGAGAGTGAGACTCCAACTCAAAAAAAAAAAATTAATACATATATTTGTATTCAAATGAAAAAGAAGTATGTCAGATTACATGGTTTGTTACTAAAATTTTTCAATCTTAAACATATGCAAATGAAATACTGAATGCATTAAATTATAAAAACCACATCTTCTTGGTAAGTAAATGAAAAAATGCCATCCTGAGCATTCATTGGACACCAAAGAAGAACTGAGAACATTTATTTCATTCCCTAAAATATTGGGGTGTTATAATAAAGTAGATAATTTGTATACAATTTCAAAAAGCAGGCCCCTTTCATTAGGGGAGAGTTAAGAAGAATTGCTTTTCCTTCCTTTATCCATTCAACATGGATATATTGAACATATAATATTCTAGGTGTCCTGCTCTGCTCTGATGGCATAAAGACTAATATAAGGTACTATGCAAGGAATATCCTATGAGAGATTAATTCAAGGTCACACTGTGAGTAAAAGCAAATGACTGAGATCCAAAAGGCCTTAAAATGGATGATGAATAAATGAATGAGTGACATTCTTCTGACTGCCAGTGATGTGTTCTTTCACTACAGCAGGGACACCTGCACTGGGACTGAGTATCATGGATATTTACGTAGCTATTGATAGATTGTAAATAATCTTTAAATTTTTTTTTCTCTCTTAGCATTCATTCATTCAGTATTCATTTATTCATTGTATTGGGGGTGTGACTGTAGTCAACTTTCTCCTGCTCTCCCAACCATCAGCCACACCTGCAAGAAAATTTAACACAGTACTCTACACAAAATGAGCATCTGTGAATCCTCCTTGTTCCAATGACTGAATGATTTCTTCTCCCAACTAAGTAATGGATGTTGCAGATGGGGGATGTGGACATATTAGGCAGTTTTCTTAAATGCACCTCCTTGTAGCCAGGGGATAGTTTGAACATTAGGAGAATCTTGTCCAAAGAGATTTAAATCTTCTGTTTTAAAGCTGACAATCTAAGGTAGAGGAACTACTTTAAAATGAAAAAGAAAAAAAAAAAGGCACAAATGATTTCTTTTCTTAAACATACCTCTTCCCTTCCTTTTCTCTGAAAAACACAATAAGCAAACCTACAATCGAAATGGAAATGTGCTTAATCTTCTGCTTTTCAACAAGTGTTATTATGAATGCTGTACAATTTTATGCAACGGACATTTTAAACATAATAAAAGCAATGACAGGTGAACCTTACTTCATCTCAAACTACTGTAGAAATCATGAAAAATAACAAAGAAAAAGCATTTTAACATGAAACATTCTTTGAAAAGAAATGCAGTATGGACTGTGTGAAGCCTCTTATTGCTTCAATTACTGTGTTTTGTTCTTCTCTTTTGTATATAGTTGTACCTCCCACCATCAGAATGTCCAGGCTGAAACACTGAACTTTAGTTCTCTGAGTAAAAAGTGAGAAACAAAACAAAACAAAAAACCCATAAAAGTTCTTCAATAAAAAAAAGCAATGTCTGTAAAGATTTATTGGAATTTTCTTGTAAATTGATCTGTATCTAACACCTAGACAAATGAAATCTTCTGGAAAATATTTTCAGAAAGTAGATAGTTCTTAAAAGAATAATAGGAGGACCTGCTGGGAACTCAAGGATACCGAATTCTGACTCCTACACTTAAACAAGGTTTCTTTGTTAGGATAATTTCTTGCCTTATGAAAATACACATGATTCTTCTCACAAAGGATGTCAATCACACAGCAGGGTAAGATGTATGTAGCGTCTTTCTCCAGTAATGTTAAAACCCCAACTCGCGCCGATTTTGGCGTGATGCGGAACAATGGCACGATACCGTGTCCCCGTGTTCCCACGATTTATTCTAGAGCCAGAACCGGCAGGATTTGCACTGGAAAGGTAAAAAGGCTCCGCCGGCCACACGGGCACACGCCCCGCTCCGTTCAACTCCGCGGCGGACTTTTCCGCCCCGAAAAACCCGAGTCTACACCCGCGTTCGGGCCGCGGACCCCGCGGAGAGAGCGGCGCGGCATCCAGCTGCAAGACCCTCCGGCTTCGGCCCAGCGCAGTGCCCGGATCCTTTAAGCGACACTAGAGGTCTGTGAATTAGGAGCAACCCCGGGTTCTGCACCCGGAGTCCCGGGAGTGCATGGCGCTCGCCGCTGTCACTCGAGGCCACCTCGCTGGCAGGGGAGCGACTCGGCGGATCTGGGCGGGGCCCGCTAATGTCCCGGGCCGGTCGGGTCGCAGCGCTTCGCCCTCCTCCCCCCGCCCCGACGGGGCCCGGGACACCAGCGGGC
>NW_007145437.1:20936-124327 GCF_000164805.1 Carlito syrichta
GGGGCGGGGGCTTTAGCAGCGTCTCGGGAGCACGTGACCGCTCCGGGGACCCCCGAGACCCTGCTCCAGGGCGCCTGCTCGGCGCCAGCCGCTCCCAAAGCCCGGGCCCGGAGCGCCCCAGTCCCTGCGCCGCTGGTTGAACTCTGGGGAGACGCCTCAGGGCCCCAGAATGTCGCCTCTCACCCTGGCCTCTGGTTCCAGGCCCCAGCGAACTTGACCGGCAAAGAGATCTTTTTGCTATCTGCCCCTGTCCTGGTGGTGAACTCGGAGAAGTCTCGACTGGGTCGCGGGTGGGCGCATCTCTAAGAGCTCAGGCTTCCAGAGAAAACGCTTCCAGGCTCAGGTCTTCTCTTTGTTCGGGGGATGAAAAATACAAAAACAAAAAACCCAGAACAGAAGAGAACGCTGCTCTTTCCTGAACCTTTCTGAAGTAGGAAGAAGTCTAGATGGGAGACACCTGAGCGTTCAGGGAACGCGGAGAGTCTGCCGTGCTACCCGGCGCCGGATGCAAGAGCGGTTATTCCCACTCCGAGGGGCGGTGTGGGCGGGCGCGTGGGCTGGGAGTGGGGTTGAAATGACAACAGAGCTTCTCAAGACCACGTTCAATAGCAAACAGGAGATCAGGACTTTAGAGTTAACATAGGTTTAAAAAAAAAAAAAGACGAAGAAAGCAAGCAAGCACACTTCCCCAAACCCTGACTTCAACGTGATTTCCATCCCTAATGTTTCCAAACCTGCGTTGGTTTGCCTTAAGTTTAGCTAATCATTAGTTGGCAGGTACTTTAGGTGTGTGTGTGTGTGTGTGTGTGTGTGTGTGAGAGAGAGAGAGAGAGAGAGAGAGAGAGAGAGAGAGAGAGAGAGAGAGAGAAAGAGAAAGGAAGGAGGAGAGGTCCCTACATCTTGAGAGACAGCTTGCCATGAGGAAGGGTGTAGTTACTGTACACTTGAAAACTGACGACTGTCACGCTACAGTCACAATGTCTTTTAGGAGTGCAATCTTGTGAACTGAAGAACACTGTGTCCCTTGGGAGCGAGTCGGAAATCTAAGTTCTGGGACAGCAATCACTAACTGTCACCCCAGAGGTCAAAGAAAAATTCTTGTGCCCCTTAGCATTCAGTACTCAGGAATGATGTTATTTCATCAGCCAGAGGGTCACTGAAGAGCTTTTAAATACCTCGGGTACATACAGTTCCTACTTTATTCTTCTATGTTTTATTTCCGAAATGGTAGTGTATTTTCCCCAGAAGCTTAACACAGTAAACCCCCTGAGCAGGCCGTGGGATCCTGCAGTGGCAAGGTGATGATGGCAATGTCAGAAAGGGACTACTTGGAGTAAACAAGGCTTGGTTTCAGACTTCCTTAACTCCAACGTCCCTACAATTAATGCACTACACAATGCCACCTGATTTTTCATTCCTCCATCAAGTGCCCTTCGAATACACACCATCTTTAAAATAACTTCCGCCGGGCTCGGTGGCTCAGCCTGTAATCCGGCGCCTTTGGGAGGCTGAGGTGAGTGGATTGCCTGGGCAACAGAGTGAGACTCCAACTCAAAAAATAAATAAATAAATAAAATAACTTCCAAAGAACTCCCTTAAGACCATCTTTCAAAAAATGAGTCCTTGCTACAGGTGTTTGCATATTAAAAATACAAGAAGATAAATCTTATTTTTTTCCACAAATTTGTTCTTTCTTTTGATGATATGAACCTTTAGGCTGAAGTAACTGCTAGAATATTGAAAACACAAGGCCACATGCCATTGAGATGCAACTTATGATTAACATACCCATTTTCCCTGGTCAGTGCACCCACACACTGGCAAGCCTCAAACAAGGGAGTCAGAATCTCTTCTTTAAATTCACATCACAGTAGACTGTGTTAAGGATGCAAGGAGTGAACACATTATTGAATTATTTGTTTTGAATAAATTGTCGATCTAAAAATTTCAGCAATATGCTACTCAAAGAGGAAGATACAAATAAAGTGTGTGTTTTACCTTCAGGGGATTCAAGACTGATGATCATCACTCTTTGTAGAACATAAAAGACTAATTTTATTTTAATTTAATGGAATAACTCAGGCAGGGGAGTACCATCTCTGGGATTAGAAATGTCCACCTCTGCTTTATGTATTTTTCTCATTCACTATTTGTAAAATGTTCATTTGGGAAATTAAGTTGGCTTTTATGCAAATTACAAAATTAAACTGGCTCTTTCCCAGTTTTTTCTGTTTGTTATCAGTTATGAAAGAAAGCTTATCTGTAAAGGTGAACATTAAAGCTCACTTGGGACTCCTAAGACAAATATTGAACAACAAAACACTCTCCCAACAATGCCTGGTGTAACACTGTGTTGAGAACATGACTATTGTGCTGTCAAAGTTATTGTTGCATTTTAATAACAGCGACCATTTGTGGGGGATAGTCACTAAAGTGCTTTGGTGTAATCTCAAATAATGTGTTTTTGATATATTAGTTTTAGGAGCAGTAGGAGTAAGTAAAGGAGAAAATGGATTTACTTTATGCATTTTCTTCTCTGAAAATTGTAGTTACATTTATTAAGAGTAAATGTTTCTTTTTTTAATCAATATTTTTATTATGATATTGTGGGGTACAGTTAAGGGTTAGGTATACAAATATGCTTCATTCAGGCCCCCTTGTTGATAACAGGTGTCTCCCCATCCCCAGACAGATGTCTACTACCATTAGTCCCATCCCCCCCCCCCATAGTTTCCCACCACTGTCAGTCATTTTCTTATGGTAGTGTGTTGGATGATCAAGGTCCACTATATGAGTGAGAATATGTGATACTAGATCTTTGTTTTTGTGAGAGTTCACTCATCTATAAAAAAGATACCTGCACACGAATGTTTATTGCAGCATTGTTCTCAATAGCAAGAACCTGGAACCAACCATGCTGTCCATCAAAAGAGGACTGGATTAAAAAAAATGTGGTACATATACACGATGGAATACTATGCAGTTATAAAAAAGAACAAAATCATGAGTAAATGTTTCTTTATCCACTTTTTCTACCATGATAAATTTAAGTCTTTAATACTTAAAAAATGTAGAAAGAGCCATTTCTATGTGTTATCAAAATTGCTTCTATATGTTCTTTGCTGCATTGATTTCTTTGGAATGATAATCATTTGTCATATAAATTCATATTTAGGACTTAAGGCACTAACTTGTGAGATACATGTAATCTTTTTATGGAGCAAAAGCTATTTTTTTAAAAAGTTAATTCAAAGTATTGTGTGCATAGGGTCATTTTCCCAGGCAACTCAATGATGGTCTTGGGGGACTAAGGAGTCACCATAAACATTTCCTTGACCTCTGAGAAATTCTACTTCTTAGCAACACTTTATTTCTCCTTTTGATGCCCTAATGGTAGATCGTTGAATATCAAGCTGTGACTGATTTCCAGAAAGAATATACAGTTGTTTTCTAATAGTAAATGTTCATGTTAAAAGTATGTACACACATAGATGTGTTGCGTATGTATATGATCACATGTCACATGCATATTTTTATCATAAACACTTATAGGCACACCTGAGTTGCAGTCAGGCTTTACCTCAAATTAACAGTATGACTTTAGACGAGGTACTTGACCTTTTAGTCTTCACTTTCTTTGTCTGTAAAATGTTTGGCAGATCTGGAGCCTCCTTTGAACACTGAATACCTATGACTTTATGCCGTAAATGAGCATATGTTATAGACATAAGAGGAGAAAAATAATTTGGGGATTTTCAGAAAAATGTGATAGCCACAGACATTATTTGTTTCCCTTCCATATTAAAAAAGAAGAAGAAGGAGGAGGATGAGGAGGAGGAGGAAAAGAAGGAGAAGAAGAAGGAGAAGAAGGAAGAGGAGGAGGAAAAAAATGCTGTTGATAAAGTTTTCTATTATTACTGGGACATTCTTCTCCTCCCTAAAGTTAATAATAACAATGTAATTCTATTTCATTCATTCTTTTCAAAAAGTTATGGGTGTCTTACAAACAATTCATTCTGTTTTTATTTTTCTTTTTTTGAGTTGGAGTGTTACTCTGTTGCCCGGGCTGGACACACTCACGGCCACCCCAGTGTCGACTGGCAGAGCACTGGTGGTCCTTCCGCCTCAGCCTTCCAAGTAACTGTAACTATTGTCACGCACTACCACACCAGGCTATTTTTTTTTTTTTTAATTGTAGAGATGAGGTCTTACCAAGTTGTCAGGGCTGGTCTTAAACCCACAGGCTCAGGCAATCCACTCACGTCGGCCTTCCAAAGTGCTGGGATTACAGGCTGAGCCATAGAGTCGGGTCTAATAATTCATTCTTTAATGATATCATTTTTAAGTTTTACAGCACAAAATGTACAAAAGAAGATAATGTGGATTTCTTTGGTGACATATTTTATCATGCAAATCGATATATAGGTCATATAATTGTTTTATTTTATAGATCAAAACTCTTCTGTCAAAGTATAAATATCCTGATATTGGTTTTTTAAAAATGTTTCCATTTCATATCTAATTTTTAAAATTTAATTATAAGTCTAAATATAATTTTACTATATTAAGTGGAAGCTAAAGGGAAATTGTTTATTTATTTATTTTTTGGTATGTTGGTTTGTTTTGAATAGTCTTTAAAAAGAATGTTTAGAGAACTATTTAAAGCATAAGCCCAGAATCAAAATGTAACATGGCTGAATGATGCTCTTCAAAAATGTATGTTACTGTATTCTTACTCTTGTTATTCTCACAGGTAATTCTCTTGTTATTCTCACAGGTAAAAAATATATTACTCAATAGGTAGAAAATATGAGGCATTTTCTCTAGTAGACAATATAAGCATTTTCAAAAGCAATAGGGTCCTCTATTCAAGTTTACACCTAATAGGGGAATAGTCAACACATAAGAAAATCCAAAAATATGAGGAGAATCCTCAGAGTATATGCATAAACTGTATATACATAAGAACAATGATAATATATCATAGTTGCAAATACTAAAGACATCTTTTTAACATTTGAGATGAACAAACAAGCTTGATTTGTAATATTCAAAATTTTTGTCATCCTAGTTTTTCAATCTTTCATCAAAACTCCTTAAGTGTCTTATGATATGCCAGATAACATTCTAAGCTCTATGTTCAAAGAGGTGAAAAGAAGTCACTGCCATCAAGAGATCACAGTGTAGTTGTTGATCTATGTATATCCATAATTAATGGCTACACAATGTGATGAGCTCCGCACTGGAAATAAACCTGGGCTGCAGGAGTAAAAATGAGAATGTACTCTTTCCAGTCCTGCTTTTCAAGATAACAAAGAAAAGAAGGAACAACAGTAGTGCCGGAAAGGGCCGAGCCTACGTGCAGTCCATTTATTCTTTTATGTTTAAACTTCACTCACCTTCAAAGTACTCTCTTTTTGATGCAATGGACTTATCAAAATGCTTTTTCCGCCGCTAAAAACAGTTTTTGAACTTGTCAATCTTGATGCCTTTTAGTGCTTTTGCCGTTTTTGTTTCACCTCTTCCACATCGGCACATTTCCCTTTGAGGAATTTTTCCATCTGGGGAAACAAAAACAAAGTTACTGGGGATGAGATCAGGTGAATAGAGAGGAGGATAGGGCACTGGGATCTTGCTGGTTTTGGTCAAAAACTGCTGGACACTCAGTGTGGGGTGGGCAGGTGCACTTGTAAATCTCCCATCATGAAATGGGCACACATATTGAGAGAATCTACAAAAAATTTCACTCAACCTGAATGCAGCCTCTCACAATGCTAGCTGGTACACTGATGTTTTGGGTTCCTAGAACACTTAGTTGGGGAAGCCTGTACTACAAGGGGCCTACCCTCTACGAAATAATCCCTGGGTCTTTTTTGGTACCTCTCACACCAAAAGTGTTGGTGGAAAGGCCATCGTTGGCCCTTCCCTCAAGGGATTTGAATGGAGAGCAGCTAGATGATTGATGCTGGGTTGGGTGTGATTGGACAACTGTGAAAGCAGTTGGAGACAGAGACCATTTAGAGAAGAAAGAAGCAGAGCTTGATGAGGTGAAATAATGCATGTGAGGGAGAGTTTGGAAATAAAGTCATTGGGAATCTGCAGCCAGTTGAATTTGAGAGTGACAGAGAAGGGAATACTTGAGATTTTCATGCCTTTTAGTACTTCTGCCATTTTTTGTTGCACCTCTTCCACATCGGCACAACTTTTCCCTTTGAGGACTTTTTCCATCTGGGGAAACAAAAAAAAAAGTTGCTGGGGGGTGAGATCAGGTGAATAGAGAGGAAGATGGGGCACTAGGATCATGCTGGTTTGGGTCAAAAACTGCTGGACCCTCAGTGTGGTGTGGGCAGGTGCACTTGTAAATCACCCATGATGAAATGGGCACACATATTGAAAGAATCTCCAAGAAAATTCACTCAACCTAAATGCAGCTTCTCACAATGCTAGCTGGTACACTTGAGTTCTGGCTTGAGGGAGAAGCATGAGGACATAGACTGAGATCAGGTCCATGAGCAGAGAAGCACATTCACCAAGGGGCCCTGTGAGCGATTGGTACTTTTGGTACAGATTGGGAATTGTGGCCCACAAGGATGTAACTGATGGCAGAAGGGATGGCTACACGTTGCAAGGAAAAAAGTAGGAGACTAAGGTTGGGATCCCTGGGAAGTGATGGTAATTTTGAGATTGATCGAGGAAGAAACAGGTCCGCTAAAGCACATGCTTTCTCTTGGTTGCATGAGGTTGCACTATAAGGGTAGCCACTCCATGTGGGGCTACCACTCAGAAGGGGAAAAGGCAAGGGAACTTTTGAGGGAAAAGGGAAAAATAGAGAGGAGACTTGAATATCCAGGTGATGTTACTCAGCAGCAAGGGTCAGAGAGCTCTGAAGGGCAGCAGTGATTTGGTGTCTTTTATAGCTACAGGATTTGTCTTATCCATGGTTAGCAGACATTGGGTGGAGTTTCATTTGACATGTAAAGAAAGCAGACTCTGAATAACTAAAGCATCTCATTTTGACTACATTTAAAGCACTTAGATGTGTGAGAATTTGAGGTGGTGCTGGCAGACTTTAGGCTTATTACCATAACCTGATGTGAAGAAATAAACAGTATGAAGCCCATTTGGGGCTAATACACAGGAGCCATCTCTGGCCTATTTTTATAGCCAGATCCTTAGGAAAAGAATACCCAAGGTGCAGATGGAGACAGTAGATCTTGGGGCAAACAACTGAGGACAACAGTGCGAGGAAAAGTCTGAAGTGTGGAGTTAGTGAAGTCAAAGGAAAAAAGATGCCAGGAACAGCAGATGGTCAAGAGAGTCCAGTGCAACATGATGTTGTTCCCTCTAAATCTCATGTTGAAAGGTGCTTGAGTCATAGGGGTGGATTCCTCATGAATGGATTGGTCCTGTTCTCTAGCTAATGAGTGAATTCTCCTATTAGTTCAAGAAAGCATTGGTTGTTTAAGAGAGCCTGGCACAACAACTCTCTCTCTCTCTCTCTCTCTCTCTCTCTCTCTCTCTCTCTCTCTCTGTCCCTCTCTCTCTCTCTCTCTCTCATTGGTGTCCTGGGAAGAAGCAGTTTCAAGAGGGCCGTATTTGAGGAATGAATGTGAGAGCAGTAGTGTACCTTACTCTTCTCGAGGAAGCTAGCCAGGAAAGAGAAGCAGCTAGGGAAGGTGTGACTCAGGTAAGGGAGTTACTATGAGAAAGAAATGAGCAATTTTGTTTTGATTTTTATTTTAGTCCTGAGCTAAGAAAAGTAAATTGATGAACAAACAGGTATTATAGTTATTTTATTGTTGTGTAACAAACTTCCCCCAAACTTAGTGAAATACATAGATTTTGTGCTCATGCATTGAATGTCTTTGTCCCGTGGTACTTAGGGCCTCAGCTGGGAAAACTCAGTGGGCTGGGTTGACTTAAAGCCTGGGCATTAAAACAGCTGGGTTGGAAAACCCATCACCCAAATGAGGGACATGACAGTTAGAGAATACATACCCAATGGGCTTGACTTGTCTCAAATAGAAGGAGTCCACTGAGAATGACTGGGAGGCTGGGAGAGAGAGGTGAAATTTCCAAATAACTTCTAAGAGGAGAGGAATTGGGAGTCACTCAAGCCTAAGAATTTTGGAGTAGTATTTAAGGCTCAACTATGATTTTGAATTTGTGTTTTCAATAATCTGGCAGTTGAGTTTTCACCTACATTCACCGTGTGGAGAGTGGTAGCTGACCAATCTCATGAGTTCAGAAGAGTCATATTACACATATACCATCTTGGGATAGTTTCTAAGTTCATTTACATCTGGGGAAAGAAAAGCAAACGTTAGACCTTCAAAGAATGAAGAGAGGATGTTCACCTTACCATATCGATACCTAGGAACACTTCACAACACATCTACTATACCTGTTTGTGCTATTTATGTGTATAAAAGGAAGCTTCACCCATCTTTGGAAAAAATGTACTACTATAACCTTACATTCTAGGCCAAGTCTGATCTATCGATATTGGCTATTTGAAGTGTTATGTTGTGAAGAAGTCTAATACCAACCCTGAGATTTCAGGGGGTGGGATGGGGTAAGAGAACAGTTAAAGATGTTTGTCACTTATGACAAACTGTCTGGGGGTAGCATTCATACTCACCAGATAGTCCTACTTGCCTCTTTGAAAGGAAATTTGAAGGAAATAGTAATAATTATTAAAAACAATTATAGTAACAATGGCAAAGCACTTCTCACTATACCATGCAATAAACAACATGATGTTACATTTTTCTAATCTAACATTTTACTTGTGTTGATTGCCTAAAGAGTGCCTGACAATATGAGGCCTGCAGAAAAGTGTCTGGATATTTACTAAATAATTTTAAGAGTTATATAGAGCCTTCTTCTGGCAGAGTTTTAAAAAGTGCCTTGAAATATGGAGCCTATATAACCAAATGAAAACTTTATTGAAGGGCATTCCCATTTCAAATCAAGAGCAAATCCACAAATACCACTTGGCATCTTCTACACAAGGGAGATCTTTTAATATATATCTATGTACTTGTCTATGAACATTTTAACTAAATTAATTGTCACTTCTTTCTGCTGGTTAATGCTTTCAAAAAGACAATTGAATAAAATGATTGTACTGACTGCTTGATTGTACTCCATCTATTTAGTCAAAACTTTATCCCTACTACATTTCATTGGTTCTTACATGCAGACTCTAAAAAAATTTCATAATACTGTGGCTTTAAGATCCATTTACAATTGGTTGTATACCACTGCTTTACTGAAAGCATTTTTTTTTCTTTCTTGGTGGTCCATAAAATAACACTGACCCTTATATTCTTGGCCATCATAGGTCAAAGAAATCTAGTAAATGAGTCACAGAAAGAAGGAACAAGTTGACACATAATCAATTCACAGAATATGAACTGATTCACCAATCCACTTTATAGTAAGTTCTAGCAAGTGGTATTTCCATCTTTTCAATATCATCTACATTTTAGTTTCCACCTGTATTTGTGCCTATTAAAGTTCTTCTGAATGATAATTTATGAGAATTTACCTGTATCAGGGTTCAATAGCATTTCAGAACCCCTTGCAGCAGAAACTCATCAGGAAACCAATAAAGTAATTACAGTGTTTCAAGTAGCAAGCACAGTGACACACTTTTACATAGACAATTGTTGAGTCATGGAACTTAAAGGCTGGATCAGACCATAAAGATGTTCTATTTTTTTCTATTATAAGACCAAGATCTACAGAGTTAATGAGTAGATCCTATCCCTAAGTTTAAGTGACAGGACAGAATAGATCCTATCCCTAAGTTTAAGTGACAGGACAGAGCAGGACTGTCGCCCAAGAGACCATGAGAAACATTAGAAAGAAATATACAGAGTTCAAAATATTTTCTCTCAGTCTAGCAAAGGTGAGATTTTATCTAGTCTGAATCCCAAATAGGAAAGTATATAACTGACTGACTATTCACAGAAGAGTAGAAAAATAAATGCTCTTAAAACTGGAATGAGGAAAAACGTTAACATGTATCTTATTTTGTTTGTTTCAAGTCTTCCATAAAATCACATAAGATTTTATGTTGTATTTGGTCCTTGCACTAAGCCTGTTTTCTCTGGCATACACAATGGAAAGAGTCCTTAGTAAATGATATTCCTAAAGAATTATATAATTTGCTGTTGAGCATTTCAAAACCTCTCTTTGTACCACAAATTTTGTATAGAAGAAAGTCTTTCATAGATGGATATTTGACATTAATAACTCAAGAATGCAGCTTTATAGATTTGTCTTGGGGGAACACTTCATAAAAATTGAGTTAATTAAGGGATAAAATACAATGGCTACAATAGTTCAAGTCTTCTTGCAGATGTACCTTTATTAGCATTCTTGGAAAATAGAAAAAGTAAACTACCTAAGTTCAAATTATGTTGCCAAGTCCAAAATATGTGCTGATATAACAAAAGTTTAAGTTATATAAAATATATTCTTAATAGAGAATTAAATTAATTCATTTATAATTCTTGCAGCAGGCTAAAAATAGCCAATTTGATGATCAAAACCATGGGAAAACTTCCTGTTACAGCCTGACCAGGTTCTTATGCCCTCAACCCACAAAAACCAAGACTTGATGGCATCTGTTACCATAGAGAAAGAGTTTAATATCACAAAGTGGTAGTGAGTGAGGAGGATTAATTTGGCAGGTGGGGGGCTAAGGAACAAGTGCTGCTGCTTCGTTAGAGGTGATGTTATGGGGGTGTCAAAACTCTGCACAGAGCCAGTTTCTGGGAGAGGTCACAGCACCAGTGTTGCCAGCTTTCTGGTATGTGTCCCAGGTCTGGATGGGATCACCGGTCCTTCAGAGTTCAAATCTAGAAAACATCTCAAACACTGTTCTTAGGTTTTACAATAGTCTATAAAGCAAGTTCTGTGCCCTTGGACACTAAGTCATTATCATAGAGGTAGTTTAGGAGGAAGGTATGTGGGAAGTGTGGAGGGAGAGGTCCCTGGAGATTAGAGCTGTTTGCACCCTTCGGCCAATCAAACTTCAGGAAGTCATCAAGGAGACCTGTGCAACTTAGGCTCATATGAAAAATATGTTTACTAACCTCATGAGCAGCTTTCCCTCTCCCAGGGGTCAGGACAAGAAGAGAATCCATTGCTCTCATTCAAGTGGCTGTGTAAACAGTCATATAAAGAGGAGAGAAAACTTAGAAACAACAGATTTGTTCATTCCTAACCATAGCTGTAGCTTTGCAGGACTCAGGCCTCTTCAGTTTTTACCCTGTGGCCCTACATTAATTTTATATAGGCTATTTCAAGTCGTCTAAGAACAGAATGTAATTTAAGGGAACGGAGTAGATAGAATGAGTCGAAATCTAAGTGATTACGAGTTATTGCTGTTTCAGAGAATTAAAATTCCTAAATCGAGCTTTATATTTTCATCTTTGGCTAAATATATATATTTACATATATATGAATGGTGTCAGTTAGGTTCTGTCATTTTACCCTGTTTAACCATTAATGGGATTTTAATTTGTATACATCTGCTGTTATAGATGCATAGTACACTTATTACATGATCATTATGTTTTAATTCTTGATTATAATCCCTTCCCAACTGTATGAAAATATGTCCAGCGACACACAGTTTAAAACCTTTCCTGGAGAAAAAAAAAAAATCCAGAGATTGTGTTATTATCATCTAATAAATAAATGAGCTTATATGGAACTTTAAAAAAAACATGCTTGTTCTGCCTAACAATCAATGTAAAGCTCAGGCAATTCTACATGTCTTGGAATTTCATTTTGTTTTTTAGTCTGAAGACAGAATGTGATAATTGCTTTGTAATGATGGTTTATAAATATCCCCGGCAATGCCCTATAGCTTAATAAAAAAGACTTTTTATTTTTTTAGCACTTCGATTTGGAAGAAGTTCTGGTCATTTATGCCAGCACATCACTGATGCGTGTATGTTTATCACACAACTTTGGTTTTTCATACTGAACTAGAATCACGTAGAACATCTGAGATCAGCCTGCCTGAGATCAGCCTGCCGGCGATGAACCAGCAGTTTCCGCCCCCGCGAGGGCTTTGCCACCTTGGTATTCTCTATGTACATTCTAGTCTTTCTTCACAATGTTCAGACCTGTACTCCATCAAGCACCTGGGAAATTGCACCGATTCTTTTCGACCACCGGGGAAATTAGCCGGTTCATCGTGCTCCCCCGCAAAACTTTAAACAGCCGCTAGACTCTGAGAACAAATCTGACTCAAAGTGTGTTCCCGGTGGAAAGAAAGGAGGCTGAGAGGACAGGCCGTCTCGTCTGAGACGCGCCACTCGACTTTGTAAAGGTCTTCTCTCTGTTCACTTGTACACTGAGGGACACAGCGTCTAAGTGCTAGCGTGAGAAATACTTGCGCATCACCGAAGAATGCAAAAACCGTTCTGAGTGCCCTCCGCGGGAGTCTGGGGGTCTCCCTCCCGACAGCGGCACCTTCCTCCAGGCTGGGGGCGCCTGGTGCGGCGTGACTGCAGCCACCAGGTGGCGCTGACCTGCACAGACCACGCGGGCGGGCTCACGCGGGATCGCCTCGCCTCCCCAGTGGAGGCTGCGGGGACTGGCTCCCGAGCGGAGGCTGCGGGAACTGGCTCCCCGTTCCCGCGGCGGCGTGTGTGTGGAGCCGAGCGCGGTTTTAACTGAATTCCGCGTTGCTTCCCAGCGTCTCGGCACGCCCCCAGGTGCGCCCGGGCGGCGAGGGGCGGGGAGTGGGAGCCTCGCGAGGTCACGTGGTCCAGGGCGCGGTGGCGCGGGGCTTTAAGGGGGCGTCTCTTCCCATCCTCATCGATCCTTCAGGCTGGAGCAGGAGCATCGTCGGTGGACCCTCGTCTCCTCGCTGCTCGCCTCCAGCCCCACGCCTCCCGGTGCAGCACACTGGAGCGGAAAGCCAACTCAGAGGAGGGGAGTTTCAGGTGCGTGCCTTTCAGGGGACTTCGGAGAAGCCTCCGCGGACTGGTGGAGGACCGGAGGGGAGGTGCTAGGCGCGGAGTCCGGCTGGTTGCGGGGCTGGGGCGCACGCAGAGGACGGCTGCTCCGTACCACCTCCGGCCCGGACGCCTGCCCCGGCGCGGAGTCCCAGCTCCCACGCCTGCTCGGGGCGTTCTCCGGGCTGGAGCCAAGGGTTCCTCCCTTCGGGGTGTCAAGGGCCGGGGGCTGGGGATGGCCGTCTCGCCACCCCTCGCGCGTCTTGCGCGTTTGCCCGGACCGGCTGGAGTTTCCCCGGAGCGAGCGGCCAGGGCTGAGGGCGGGCGAGAGCGGGCGCCGTGTGCGGTCCCTGGCCCCCACGCGTGTGCTCCGCGCGTCCGGCCGCGGCCCCCAGCTCCCCGGGCTGGCCCTGGGGTCTGTCGCTGCGCCCTAAAGGAGCCCTGAGCCTTGTCCTCCCGCTGTCGGAGTTTTCACCCTCGAACTCTTCGGCTCCTTCCACGTCGGTAACCGTGCAGTTGGCTAGGCTGAAGACGGAACTGGACAGGAGATGGAGGTGGCCCGGCGGGTGTCCCCGTGGGTCCCAGGGTGGACTGCACAGACGCGAGTGTCTCAAGAGCTGCTGTGGGGCAGCTGCTGTGGGAGGAGACAGTGGCTTTGGGTTTGTACTCTGCTGATTTGGGGGGGATTGGTTTGGATGTTTTCGGTGTTGCCAGTCTCGGATCATTTCGGGTAGAGACGGTCCCTGATGAGTGGGCGCGCGCGCGCGCGTGTGTGCAGCAGAGGGTCAGGCACCCAGTTGCACCATGAAATAGGTGTGGGGTAAGCGTGCCCACAGGAATTTTGACTGAACACATTTCATTTTGTTCTTTAGGAAGTCTCTCGGAGCCCAGGAAAATCCTAGGGGAGGAGAGGAAAGGGGAGTCTCTCTCTCTCTCTCTCTCTCTCTCTCTCTCTCTGACACTCTCTCTCTCTGACACACACACACACACACACACACACACACACACACACACACACACTCATACTCACTCACTCACTCACTCACTCACTGGCTTGCCATCCAGGGCTGAGAAGTGCAGGACTTGCCTGTCTGCCAGGACTGCATGGAAAAACGGCCGTTGTCAGTCCCCTGCCCCTGGGCTGGTTCCCTGGTTCCCCACCGAGACCGGAGACTGGGGCTGTCGGTGGTTGCTACTTTCCTTGTGGTCCAAGGCAGCCTGCCGCCTGCTGGGCAGGCCCTCCCCGCGGGAAGGAAGGAGTTATGTAACTCATTTCCAGAAGCTGGCGTTAACTTTGGGAGGCTGTGGTGTGCAACAGGGCTGACATTTCCTAAACAAGGGAAGTGAACAGTCCCTCCCGAGTATTTGAAAAATACTGCAGCAGGTGATGACAAGAGAGTTGTATTTTCAGGTAGTGGCAGCAATGCGACAGCCGTCAGTGAGACCAGCGTTCTAATTGGAAAGGCAGAGAAATGTCCCTCTGCAAGGGGGCGAATTTGCCAGCTGCTGATGTATGCAGTGTCTCTAAATGCACATGGCAGTTATATTGAGCTTTAACTATCTTAGTTTTTTTGCTGTCTATTGTTGCATAGTTTATTTTACAAATATATATTGGAAAAGTAAATATCAAATTGTTTTCTTTTGCAAAGATAAGATGTGTAAACTCTCCCTTAGTACTATTGTTTTTCTGACAATTATTCTTTCTTGAGATTATGCTAATGTAAACTAAAAATACAATTTTATCCAATGCAAAACTGTTTTACTCCACTGGGATGACTACCGATATACACTTAGCAAAAGAACAAAATCAATTAAAAAATAAATAAAATTTGCATTTTTCTGTGTAGCTAAGTTCTGATTAGTAGGAAAAATGCTATTGCTCATAGAGTATTGTTGATCAAATATAGTTTCAAAGATATCAGAGTAGAATTTCAGTAAGTTTACCTAAAATCGTCTGCAGGAAAGCTGTCTGTAGTTCCTACGTTGCAATAATTTAAAAATGGTTTGCATAAATTCCCGTGTGTACCAATTTTTGCCATAGTGAGTCAGTGGATATAAAATGTCTAATTTTTTTTCCTCTCCACGGCTAACACCTTGGTCTTTGCTCCATTATCTCTCACCTGGGTTATTGCACTAGCCTTCTAACAATCTCCTCCTCCTTCTCTTTCCCTTAAGTGTGTTGAAAACAGCAGCTAGGGCAGTAATTTTAAAACAAAAGTCATACAATTTCACACCTTTGCCAAAGCCTCTTCAGCGGCTCGCCATTCCTTTTCAGAGTAGAAGGCAAAGATGGTCCCATTAGAACCAGGTCCATAAGGTCTGTGCCCCTTTTATTCAGTCTTTCCGACTAACTTCTTGTCTCTCCCTGTTTTATCCCCATTCTCCTTCTGTTCAGCACACCAAGTGCCCTAGATCCTTAGGAACTTTTTATTTGTTCTTTCCATATGAGATGCACTACCTGAGAGACTTGTGTGGCCTCCCTAATCACCACCAATCCTAGGTCTTAACTCACATGCCATCTTCTCAGACAGCCAGAGACCTTCTCTTACCTCCCAATAATAAATTGCAACTCCTAACATCCTGGTCCCTCCTGCATCTTCACTTTTCTCCATAGCATTTTAAATCATCTAGCATACTATGTCTTTTACTAATTTCTTTTTCCTCTTTTTTTTTTGTTTTTTGTTTTTTTTGAGTTGGAGTCTCACTCTGTCGCCCAGACTGGAGTGCAGTGGCTGCTCCCGGTGATCCTTCCGCCTCAGCCTTCCAAGTAGCCAGAGCTACAGGCGTGCACCACCACACCCGGCTAATTTTTTGATTTATTGTAGAGATGAGGTCTCGCCAAATTGCCCAGGCGGGCCTTGAACCCGCGGGCTCAGGCAATCCACTCACCTCAGCCTCCCATAGCACAGGATTACAGGCTGAGCCACTGAGTCCGGCTACTAATTTATTTTTTCATGTATTTTTTTGCCCATAAGACTAGAAACCTAGTGAAAATGTCACATTCTCTCCACCAGAGTCATGCCTGACACAAAATAGGTGTTAAAAAAAGATTTGTTGGATGAATGAATGCTCTTTCAGAAACAATTCTCTTTTATTTTTACACAAAGGGTAGCATTTCCCTATATCCCTGACCTACTAGAATGACTGTTGTAATTAGCATTCATTTTGCATGTAAAAGGACTGTGATGGGATTGAGCTATTGAAGTTAGAATTAATTTACCCAAGAACTTACTATTGCAACCATGCATCTACTATATCATGCAACACCTTTTTATTCTAAATTTAGTATTTTCAAGGAACTATGAAGTATACACAACACCCACATTAAAATCATTATATTAAAATTGAGAGGAGCCAATTAAGGACTCAGAGGACTCAGTGGTACTTTGAAAGGTGGGTAGAGTTTGGACTGGTGATGAGAGAGAGAGCAGCCAGTGAGAGGAATGGGAGAGATGGGGATGCAGAGCTATGCTTGGTAGATTGCATAGACTGATCTGCCTCACCAGAGCATTCACACTGGAGTTGTTAGAACAGGGAGGAAGGAAGGGAGGTATAGTGTGGAGGTCTTCAGGGGTCAGGCTGGAGAGTATATTCAGTAGTCCATCCCTCCTGTGTCTCAGGCCAGGATCCTCTTTCCCCTGGGGGCACTTGATGACAGGGAACCATGGGACAAGGAGGATGTACTTTCCTACCATGCTATTTTAAATAATGAAGAAAAACTCATGACAAACTGATAAATAATGTTAAATATCTCTATAGTAACCTGAATATAAAGTATGATGTTACATTTTTTTGAATTCTTAAGAAAGTGAGAGATTTCCAAAAAATTGTGGATTATTACCTGCTTTTTCAGAATTTGTTCTCAAACCCTGACAAGTCACTGATCGTTCTCTTTGCCTTTTGGATTCTTGAGAGAACACTTAATGATTACCACCTAAGTATTAGAGAGTCATTACAGGTTGTTGCATAGAGGAGGAGAGAACCATATTTCCAAATCCGGAACCCATTCCATTACCATTCCTTAATACATTCATTCTGACTTCGTCATAGCAACCTATACTTTTACTCTTCTTCAATTTTATAAGGTTAAACTATGGTTTCTTTCCTTTTTTTAACCTGACAATATTTCTCTTCTTTACTAGTGTATCTGCAACTTTTCAAAAATTAGGAAATATTTCAAAAATCCAAAACAGTAAATGTTAACTTTTTGCCAAATTTGCATCAGGTCAACCCATCTTCCTAAGAAATAAAATGTAGATTTGACTAAAACCTCACCCCAAAACATCCCCACTTTCTCTTCCCAGAAATAGCTATCTTGAAGTTAACATACATGTTGTACTTTACTACATAGCCATTAGGTATCCACAAACTATGTACTGTTAGGTTCTTTAAAATGTTCATGAATGTAAGCTATAGTTTCATAATAAAAAATACCTCATGTTCTAGAAAGCAAAAACACTAAGAGAAAGGTTCATTAGAGGCATTACTTAAAAGGCAAATGCATTTTTGTGCACTCAATATCTTCCTTTTAATGGAAGTAAATCTACACGGTTTTCTTTATTGTTCTCACAGAAAGAAGAAAGAAATGCAATTCAATTTCTTAACACAGGGATAAGAGCTGTTAATATAAGAAATCTCACCTCATATATTTACTTTAGTAATCTAGGGAAAATCAGAGACTTTTTTTTTAAAAAAAAGTTTGTGATCTCTACAAGTCTGTGATTTGCCTTGTTAGTAATAGAAGTATATATATCACAAAATTCTGTGAAAAATACAAATTACTACTAAATTCTAGATTCTTGCATTGGATACACATATAGTCAGCTGGGGATGGGATATTTATATGAATAAAACCTTATAAATTCTTTGAAAGCATCTGAAATATTAATAAAATAATAGAATCTTAAAGTTAGAATCCCCTGCACAGTGCAAGAACTCCGTAAAGTGGTCTTTCATATAGTGGTTATAAGCTTTTGTGTGTGGAACGCTTGCTAGCTTTGCAAGCAGTTCATTCCATTTGATTAAACTTTTGTTATTCATAATGGTGTGATTGAAAAAAAACATAATGTGCACTCCTTGGACCTCCTTTCAACTTGCACAAAGAGTTGGATATAAGCCCGGTTCTCTATGATCTGTGTGCAACCCATAGAATATCAGAAGATGTCTGTACATTTCTTCTAAGTTTTTTTCTGGTTTAAACATTGGTGTTTTAACAGTCCCTTATATAGCAAAATTTTGTGATGTTTTACTGTATGAACATACTTGTCTTGAAGACTATCTGCCTTAAAAAACAGTCCTGGGTATGGAAAAGTCGTTACTGCAACTTGATCTTGACACTAATTCTTCCATTTCTATAGTATAAGAAAGAATTCTATAGTTTCTTTCATTTATTTTTCTTAGGTTTTAATCTGTGGATTAAGTGGTTTGGTACACATTCACATTCTTTCAATGTTTGGGAAGGTGCTGATGGTATTGTTTATATAAGGCTTGGGGCTGAGATTTACATATTCCTTACTAACAGACCACTATGTTTTACTAAAATTCATTGTGTAAGCAAGCCTGAGTAAAAATTTTACAGGATTTTTCTTTATTCAGAATGTTTGCACTGTTTCTGCTATTTTCGAGAGATGTTTATGAGATGGCATTTTGTTTATTTATTTCAGTGTTTTCACTTTTAAGAGTTCTATGAGTCAGAATTCATTATGACTGACCTCAATAAAATTAGTAATGTAACTGGTCATTTTTTCTTTACAGATTATTCAGTTCAAGGGAATGAAGAATTCAGAATAATTTTGGCAAATGGATTCCAATATGGCAAATAAGAATAAGCTGAACAGTTGACCTGCTTTGAAGAGACTTCCTTTCCATTTTTCTAAAATAATCTATAACAACCAACCCAATCAAAATGAATTCAACATTATTTTCTCAGATTGAAAACCATTCAATCCACTTTAATTTTTCAGAGAAGAATGCCCAGTTTTGGGCTTTTGAAAATGATGATTGTCACCTGCCCTTGGCCATGATATTTACATTAGCTCTTGCTTATGGAGCTGTGATCATTCTTGGGGTTTCTGGAAACCTGGCCTTGATCATAATCATCTTGAAACAAAAGGAGATGAGGAATGTCACCAACATCCTGATTGTGAACCTTTCCTTCTCAGACTTGCTTGTTGCCATCATGTGTCTCCCCTTCACATTTGTCTACACATTAATGGACCATTGGGTCTTTGGTGAGGCAATGTGTAAGTTGAATCCTTTTGTGCAATGTGTTTCCATCACTGTGTCCATTTTCTCCCTGGTTCTCATTGCCGTGGAGCGACATCAGCTGATAATCAACCCACGAGGATGGAGACCAAATAACAGACATGCTTATGTAGGTATTGCCGTGATTTGGTTCCTTGCTGTGGCTTCTTCTCTGCCCTTTCTGATCTACCAAGTATTGACTGATGAGCCATTCCAAAATGTGACACTTGATGCCTTCAAGGACAAGTACGTGTGCTTTGATAAATTTCCGTCGGACTCACATAGATTGTCTTATACCACTCTCCTCTTGGTGCTGCAGTATTTTGGTCCACTTTGTTTTATATTTATTTGCTACTTCAAGGTAAGAAAACTTTTTATTCCTACTATTTCCATTTTTACCTGCATTCCACAGAATTCCTCATTAATTGAGTGGTTCTATTTGAATTCATTTTTTTTTCCTCCATAGATATATATACGCTTAAAAAGGAGAAACAACATGATGGACAAAATGAGAGACAATAAGTACAGGTCTAGTGAAACCAAAAGAATCAACGTCATGCTGCTGTCCATTGTGGTGGCCTTTGCTGTCTGCTGGCTCCCTCTTACCATCTTTAACACCGTGTTTGATTGGAATCATCAGATCATTGCCACATGCAATCACAACCTGTTATTCCTGCTCTGCCACCTCACAGCAATGATATCCACCTGTGTCAACCCCATATTTTATGGATTCCTGAACAAAAATTTCCAGAGAGACCTGCAGTTCTTCTTTAACTTTTGTGATTTCCGGTCTCGGGATGATGACTATGAGACAATAGCTATGTCCACCATGCACACAGATGTTTCTAAGACTTCTTTGAAGCAAACAAGCCCAGTCGCATTTAAAAAAATCAACAATGATGATAATGAAAAAATCTGAAACTGCTTGTAGCATATGGTCCCCGATGACATCTGTTTAAAAACAAGCACAACCTGCCATATACTTTCATTACCTGTTCTCATGTGGAATGGGCTTGAACCCATTTGAGAAAGACTAAGATTTTCTTGTCTTGCTTTTCACTGCTTTTGTTATAGTTGTCATAATTATATTTGAAACACAAGGTTTGGGCATTGGAATCTTCTGGCAATAGTGTTGACCAGACATCTTTGAAGTGCTTTTTGTGAGCTTATGCATACAATATAAAGACTTTTATACTGTGTTTATTCGAATGAAATTTCTTTCAAGTACTACTATTAACTGACTTCAGAAACGCTAGCCATCTGGTACTCTTATTAGATTGGGCCACCCTTATTTTATGATGTGCAGCATTTTAGTCTGTTACAGAGGTGACAGCATGCAAAAGCAGCATTCAGCATCCAGGATGTGGAGCCAAAAGTGTCTGAAGTCATTCAGAAGTGACTTGCTTTTGTTTGTTGTTTGAGAGGGCCTAATTTGCTCCTAATTGGTTATCACTTAATTTAAGATTAAAATGCACAAAAATTACATACTTCTCAGCTGTGACTATCACCAGGAATTGGGCTACCCATAAGAATAAAGAGAGAAAGCAGTTCCCTAACTTCAAAACTATTTTGGTACCTGACAGCGAAAGCATTTCAGAGTAATTTATTCAATAAATAAATTAGTATTGCTGCCAGTAGTTGAATTATATTCATTTGAACTGATGGTCAAGAGATTTTCCATTCTTTGCAGACTGTTCAGTGTGTGTAAAGCTTTCTAGCATAAACATGTAATTCAAAGGCATTTCCAGCTTATAATATGTAGAAACACAAAATGTATTTTCCATACAGCAGTGCCTATATAGTAACTGATTTTTAACTTTCAGTGTCCATTTTTCAAAGTAGGTGACACTAAGGTACAATGGTAAAGGAATGTTTACTTCACCTACAGGGAAAAATACATAAAAACTGAGACCACTTTATATAACCCGTGTTAGCTTATATAAACTGTGTGACTTGTGGTGTCTTATAAGTACTGCACTGTAAAAAGTACTGCATAATCGTGTCATGTTAAGATGCCTAATTTCATCTATCTTGTAATCGTGATCGAGCCTCAGCATCATTTGGAGAAATGACATTTTAAAGAACAAGATATTCTCCAATGTATTATACAGCAGAAGTATTAAATGTGTTTGATTTTAGGACAGACACTCTCTTTATTAAAATTGTTTTTGCCTTTTCTGAGGAGTCTCTTTTGTGTCTCTCTTCAGTTTTATTCTTTCTTGGCCCATGACTTCTCTCCCATGATGTTCCCAAAGCATCCTGTATCTGCTTGCTAATGAAACACTTTCTTCCCTGTGGTATAGCTGCTGATGGCTTAGTCTTCCTCCCTCTAGCCTATAAGCTTCTTGAAGGCAGGAACTGTCTAACAGGACTGTTCCCAGTGCATATAGCACAGTGCCAAGTCCCTAGAAGTTAAAAAAGAAAAAAAGGAAATGAATAGATAATGATCAAATGTCCTTCCTTCTCATTTATCATATTTAATTCACATCTTGAAGTTTTCTTGGATTTTTCCTCGCAAACTAATCTTTACCAAGAAGATATTTTCTCTTTTATTACATTATTTTCATTTCTAAGCTATGCAAAAATGACATTTTATATTTTAGAAACTTTTCTCATCAGTCTTATAAGTCAAGCAGATAACAAACTTTTTGCATTGAATGTTAATATGAAATCAAAGTATAGCCTAAAAATGTTCTTAAGTGAATAACGAAAAACAGTTATAAAACCATGTTTTAATGTTTATCGGGAAATGCCATTATTTTTCCTTACCCAAGCCTGAAATTTTTAACTAGACTTTTTTCTGCTTTGGGGAATGAATTGAAAATTCTGTCTTTCTCTCCTTAGGTACTATGGAAACAAATTGCTATTTGGGAACAGTCTTAGTATGGAGGTGCTTTTTTGTCAGCACATTTGCTGAGAAGGTCATTTCCAGAATTCTCATTCAGCTGTGTAGATTGCTGATTCCTTAACTTTATATAAAGTTAAGTTAAATTCTATTTTATTCAATGATAAGATAGAACTGATGATAAGCTAAGGGTAAAGTCTAGGGTCAGCAACAGACACACTGGAGTTCAAGAAGAAACAAATGGTCATGCTAAACACAAAGTTTGGAACCACTGGATTTTCTTAAAGCCAAGAACAAAAATCAATTATTAGTTTAGTAAACGAGTGTAATTATAATGTAGCATATATGAACTTTGAATAAATTGGTAATAGCTAGAATTTTTAAACTTAGTATGTGTAAAGTACTATGTCAAGTACTTAATTACCTGTGAGGATGTGATGACTAATATTATTGCCACTTCACATAAGAGGAAACAAGCTCAAGTCGAAATATTTGCATGAGCCACTCACTTAGTCAATGGAGCAGGAATCAAACCCAGGTCTGTCCCAGGCTACTAAACTCATGAGTGAACTATACCTATGTTAGAGTTTTAAGAAATAGTTTTCCCTTCTCTTTACAAGTTGCAATAGTAGAGCATAACAATGAGATTCACTTTTCTGCAGGAAGGCATAAAATGAAGCTGAAGAACAGCGAGAAAATGGCAGTCACGATTATATATATCGTAATCCTCCTTCTGAATTAGAGAATTCTGCTTAGAATTTGATTATTCATATTAGTTTTATTTCCTTATTGTTAACTGAATATTCTTTTTTATTTTCCCAAGAAAATATAAATACATAGTACATTTTCTTATTTTTTTATTTTTATTTTTTTTCAGTTGGAGTCTCACTCTTGTTGCCCAGGCTGGAGTGCAGTGGCACACTTACGGCCACTGCAGCCTCAACTTGCTGGGTTTAGGCGATCCGCCTCAGCCTTCCATATTCCACACATTTTCAAGGAAATATTAATACATATTATACCATGATTCCAAAATATGATAATCCAATCAATGAGATGTTTTGACGATGAAAATATCCTTGCACAGTAAAAGTGGTGGGAAGAGGCAGCCTTAAGCCAGGGTTCCAGGAAGATCTGGCCTTAAACTATCACTCAGTTCAGGGTTACTGGGCACCGTTGGATATTTTATCACAGGCTTGCTTTCCTCAGCAATCAAGGATGTGTTGGAACTGAAGCAGTTTCTCAGTGAGACTTGAATGCTTTCATATTCTCCATATTTCTTTCATCTACTTACTCCTGTCATTTCATTAAATAACATGTAGAACTTAAGTGTCCCAACTGATGAGACTAAAAGCATTGACTTACCAGAGCAAATTTTAAAAGTTTCTTAAATTTCATTTGTTTAGTAATGGCTTTCTTAATATATGTTCATGTAAGTGTATGTACATATGCCACACGTTGTATGGATATGAATATATGTATATATGTAATAATTATATGCACATATATATTTATTTTCATTGCCATTTGTTTTTTGATTTCTTACAAAAGCTATTATGTATACAGCACTTATTACACACAAATTATCCTACAAAGTAGTACTTTTTTAATTTTAATTTTTTTTTTTTCATTTCTCACATAAGGAAACTCAGGCATGAGAAGTTATACAACTTGCCCAGTGTAACTCAGCTAGTAAATGACAACCAGGATTCAAATCCAGGATTCAAATCCAGGCTGTTTGGTTCTTCCTAAAATGACAATGAGTTTTTAAGCACACACTGAAAACCTTCCTCACATGCCAGCCTGTGCCCAAATTCTCCAACCTCTGCCTCTCCTATCATCCCATCATTGAGCCAATCATGACCCCATCTAGTCCAGTTCTATGCCGATCCTAAACACTTTCAGAAAGATCAACAGATATTTTCAAGGCTATCTTTTGAGACGTAAGACAAACTTCTAATCATGATTGTTTAGACACAAGTTATAGAATTGAGACACAAATCTGTTCCACCCAAGGACTATCCATGTATAGCTGTTTTACCTTTTCTGTGAGTCTCTATCTCCTCTGCACTCTTGGTTTATATAATTACTAATTTTTCTAGTTTTCTAACTAATGCCTGGGTTATCTGGGAGTCTTTTCCCCGTAAGTGGCTGGGGCTTTGAAATCTGACTAGTTTTATCAATCTTCTTTGGAGGCTGGTCCTGTATTCTAACTCAGAGGCTAAGTCATCTGTGACTAAAGTTTTAGAACAAAGACTGCCTCCTACCTGAGTTCTAAATCTTGAATCTTGTCTGGGAGGGAAGAACAAGGGCTATCAGATAAAATTGTTGACTAAGGATGAACACATTCATTCAAGCCAAAAAACAACAACCAAAAAAAAAACCAAAAAACCAGAAAACACTGCACTGTAAAGAGTACTGAGTAGTTGTATCATGTTAAGATGCCTAATTTCACATATCTTGTAATCATGTTTGAACATCAGAATTACTTGGAGAAATGGCATTTTAAAGAACAAGATATTCTTCAATGTATTATACAGAGAATTAAATGTGTTTGATTTTAGGACAGAGACTCTTTTATTCAAATTGTTTTTGCTTTTTCTGAGGAGTCGCTTTCATGTCTCTCTTCAGCTCCATTCTTTCTTGTCCCATGACTTCCCTCCCATCATGTCCAAAAGCACTGTAATTGATGGGATTACACCAACTGCCGTGTCATCCAACAGCATTATATTGTGGTCTGTTTTTCTTTTTCTTTCTTTCTTTCTTTCTTTCTTTCTTTTTTTTTCCGACATAACCTTTAAAAAACAAAAACAACTATATTTTATTACAAGACTACTTTTATCAAAAATAGCATTGCTTAAGCTTTGTTTGATTTGGCATCAGGAATGAAAAATGTTAGGGTCATTTGGATTCTGGCCAATATTTTCCATTATTTTATTATTGAGATATAATTGACATGCTGTAGAATTCTTTTTAAAAGTATTGTATACAATTCAATGCTTTTCAGAATATTCACAGAGTTGTTCAACCATCATCTCTATCTAATTCCAGAGCAATTGCGTTACTTTAAAAAGTTCGAAGTTTCCGTTTTTGGTCTGTCATATAAGGAGTTTGGAAATTGTCATTCTGTCCTAACAAGTAAAAAGTTGAACAAACTGAAAAATCAATAGATATTGCAGGAAACTGAGGTCAGAGAGAAAAATTGCTGCCACCCCCAAAATTAGGGAGATGGGCCAATACAAAGAATCACAGTTCACCAAAGCAGGAACCCCTAAGTGGACACTGTCGTGGGAACCAACCAGTGCTTGGGTAGGAAAACCTGTGGATATGTCTGAGCATTAAAAATTCCAGAGGGACCCAGTCATAGGGTACTTCCACACTTTTTTGAGTTTTATCTCCAGGAACTCAACCAAATAACAGAAGATAATGGAGAAAAATCCCATGGGCATCTGACAGGGAACCAAGGCTCTGAAATAGGCCAGAACACTCTGCTTTTCTTAACAAAGTCTGTCCTCAGGAGAAACTATTTTACCACAGTTTAAACTGTTAGGGTTTTGTCAGAGTCTAAGCGAACTAGGAAAAGAGAAATACCCAACTCCAGCCCTCTCTAGTTTTTTAGGAGGCAGGAAAACTGAGAAGCACTTATGAAGTTCACAGTTCAAAGGCTTGCTTAAAGAGGGGACCAAATCTCAGTTCTATAGAATGTTTCCCCTCTCCCATACTTTGCCACATTACTAAAGGCCTATTAACAGCAGGTCTGTTATGCAGTACATCAGATACAAACATAAAGGAAAAAGTACTAGATATACTAAAAGGCAAAAAACACCATTTGAAAGGACAGAAGCATCAGAGCCAGCCTCAGATATAGCAGGGATATTGGAATTATACATCACGAATTTGAAAAAATTACTGTTAAAATGCTAAGGGGGCTAATGGAAACCTACGTAGGATGCCAGGACAGATAAATTGACAATGCAAGCAGAGAGAGAAAGATTCTCAGAAAGAATAAAAAAAGAAATGATAGTAAAAACACTGTAACAGAGATGAAGAATGCTTTTAATGGGCTCATTGGTAGAATGGACATAACTGAATAAAGAATCTCTGAGCTTGCAGATGTGTCAATAGAAACATCTAATACACAAAAGCAAAGAAAAAAGAGACTAAAAAAAATCAGGATAGAATTTCTAAGAACTATGGGACAACAAGAAGGGTATAACATAAGCAAAATGGGAATACCAGTAGGAAAAGAAAGAACAGAAGAAGTATTTGAAGCAATAACAATGAAATTAATATCAGGCACCACGCAACAGACCCAGAAAGCTCAGAGAACACCAAGAAAATTAAATACCAAAACAGGTATATTTAGGCATATCATTTCAAACTATATAAAATTAAAGATAAAGAAATAATTCTGAAAAAAGCCAGAGAGGAAAAAAAAATCTTACCTGTAGAGGAGCAAGGATAAGAATGATATCGGAATTATCCTCAGAAATCATATAAGCAAGAAGAGAGTGAAGCAAATATTTTATGTGTTGGGGGGAGGACCCACCAAGCTATAAAACTGTATGCTCTTAAATTATCCTTTAAAAGTGAAGAAGAAATCATTTTTTTTTCAGACAGTCGAAGAAATCTTCACCAATAGCCTGCCTTTCAAAAAAATGTTAAAATACATTCTTAAGAGAGAAAGAAAATAATATAGGTCAGAAACTCAGATCTATGTAAGGAAAAAAAGAGCATCAAGGAAGGAATAAATTAAGGTAAAATAGAACTTTATTTTTCTTACTCTTAATTGACCTGTAAGATAACAGTTTGTTCAATATAATAATAGTAACAATGTATTCCATTAGGAAAATACTTATGTATATATCATATGTATGCATATATATGCTTATATGTAAGTGAAATGAAAGACAGCAGTAATACAAGGGATGAGAGGAAGCAATTAGGATTATTTTATTATTAGAAGTTACTCACACTAGTGATGAAATGGTATACTGTTTTTAAAAATGGGCTTGGATTAGTTGCAAATGTATATTGCAAACTCTAGAACAAAATAGTAAAATAGTTTTTTTTAAAAACCTGAAATATTAAAAATAATTATTAAATAAGGCTAGGTGTGGTGACTCACACCTGTAATTTTACGCTTTGGGAGGTTGAGGTAAAAGGATTTCTTAAGCCTAGGCATTCGAGACAAGGCTGGGAAACATAATAAGCCCTCATCTTTACAAAAAATACAAAGAATTAGCTGGGTGTGGTGGCACACTAGCTGTAGTCCCAGCTACTTGGGAGGCTTTGGCAGGAGAATTACTTGAGCTCAGGAGGTTGAGGCTGCAGTGAACTGTGATCATGCCACTGCATTCCAACCTGGGTGACAGAGTGAGACCTGACTCAGAAAAATAATTGAACAAAAAATAGTTTTAAAAACAGTAACCAATATGCTAAGAAAGATAAAATGGTATTAGATTAAATGCTCAATGAAAACCACAAAAGGTAGAAAAGTGGAAAAAATTGAAGCAAACAATAAGTGCAACAAATATAAAATGATAATAAATATGACAGACATTAATCTAACAGAATCAGTAATCACTTTGAACACCAATGATCTAAATGTACCTATTAAAAGACGAAGAGTATTAGAGTGGACAAAATAAATAAATAAAACAAGATCCAACTATTTGTTGTCTACAAGAAATCCATTTTAAATATAAAGACATAGATTAGAAGTGAATGAATAAAGAATGATATACTTTGGGCAACTGCTTCTGGTCCCCTCCCACTGTGGCAGCTTTTCTGTTCTCTCAATAAATCCTGCTTTCTCACACACACACAAAAAGAATGATATACTTTGATAACACCAGTCAAAGGAAAGTAAAAATAGCTAATGTTAATTTCACATAGAACAGATGCAAAAAAGAGAAAGTTATCAGGGTCAAAAAGGGACATAACATAAAGGAATCAATACTCCAAGAAGACATAATAATTCTTGATATCTATGTGCCTAACAACAGAGTAGCAAAATATGTGAGGCAAAAACTGAGTTAACTTCAAGAGGAAATAGATAAATCCACTATCAGAGTTGAAGATTTCAACATCCCTCTATTAAAAGTGGAAGATACAGCAAGCAGAAAATCAGAAAACATAGTTTAACTCAACAACACCATCAACAAACTGGACTTAATTGACCTCTAGAGACTATGTCATCCAACAACAGCAAAATACAAGAAGGTTAAACAACACACATCTAAATAACACATGGATAAAAAAAATCTCAAAAGAAATTTAAAAGTATTTTGGATTACATAAAAGTGAAATACAGCATATCAAAATTTAGGGGATGCAGTGAAAGAAATGCTTAGAGGGAAATGTATGGCATAGAATGCATATATTGGAAAAGAAGAAATATAGAATCTATCATGTAAGCTTCCACCTTGGGAAACTAGAAAAAAAAAAAAAAAAAAAAGAACAAACTAAATCCAAAGGAAGAGACATACAAATATCAAAAATGAAAGAGGGAATATCACTAGAGATCCCATGGACATTAAAAGGTTAATAAAAATTACTATAAACAACTCTATGCCTCCAAGTTTGATAATCTAGATAAAATTAACCAATTCCTCAAATGGCCCAATCTGCCAGAAATCAAAGAAGTAGAAATAGACAATCTGAATAGGACTATATCTATTTTAAAAATTGAATCGATAATTAATAATCCTCCAAAACAAAGCACTGGGTCTGGATATGTTCCCTGGTAAATTATACCAAATATTTAAGGAAGGAATTATACCAACAGTCTATAATCTTTCATGAGACAGAAGCAAAGGAAATGTTTCTAATTCATCTGAGGCCAACATTACCATAGTACCAAAACTGGACAAGAACATTACAAATAAAAGAAAACTAAAGACCAATATCTCTTATGAACATAGATTTAAAAATCCTCAACACAATTTTATCAAATTGATTCAAACAAAATATAAAAATAATTATACACTGTGAAAAACGGGATTTATCTTAGATATGCAAGGCTGGTCTGAAGTTTGAAAATCAATTAATGTAATTTATCATATCAATAGGGTAAAAACAAAAATCACCTAATCATCTTAAGAGATACTGAAAAAGCATTTGACAAAATCCAACACCCATTTATGATAAAGACTATCAGCAAACTAGGAATAGAGGGAAATTCCCTCAACTTGATAAAGAACATCTACTAAAAACTTACAGCTAATATCATACCTTATGGTGAAAACCTCAAGCCTTTTCCACTATGGGAAGTAACATGGCAATGACATCTCCTTTTACCATTTTTTTTTTCCAACATTGTACTAGAAGTCTTATCTAATGTCATAAGAGAAGAAAATTTTTTTTAAAAATATCCTGATTAGGAAGAAAAAAATAAAACTGTCCTTGTTCACAGAAGATAAGATCATCTATGTAGAAAATCTGACCAAAAAAACTGACCAAAAAAAAAAAAAAAAAACCTCCTGATAATCATAAGTGATTATGACATGGTTGTAGGGTGCAAGGTTAATATACAAAAGTCTGTCACTTTCCTATATGCTGGCAATGAACAAGTTTAATTTGAAATTAAAAACATAATACCATTTATGTAAGATCCCCCAAGTTGAAATACTTAGGTATGAATCTGACAAAATAAGTACAAGATCTGTATGAAGAAAATGATAAAAACTCTGATCAAAGACATCAATGAAGTACTAAATAAAAGGAAAGATATTTCATGTTTATGATGGGCAGACTCAATATTGTAAGATGTCAGTTCTTCCCAATTTGATCTATAGGGTCAATGTAATTCCCAATCAAACTCACAGCAAGTTATTTTGTGGATATTGATCCAGGCAAAAGACCTAGAGTAAAAAGAAACACTATATCAAAGAAGAAGAATAAAGTCAGAGGACCTACACTACTCTACTTCAAGACTTACTATAATGTTACAGCAATCAAAACAATTTTATATTGGACAAATAATAAACAAACAGATCAGTGAAACAGAATAGACTCTAGATATAGATCTACATAAATATAGTTAAATGCTCTTTGATACAGGAACAAGGGCAGTACAGTGAAGTAAAGACAGCCTTTTCAACAAATTTTCAAAAAATAGCTAAAACAACTGGACATTCACAAGCAAAAAAAAGAGAGAGAGAGAGAGACAAAGAAAGAAAAGAAAAAAATCTAATCACACTTCTTATACCCTTCACACATACAGAAAAAAAACCAGACTAAATTATAGACCTACATGTAAAGCACAAAATTACAAAAGTTCTAAAAAATAAGCTAAGGAACAATCTAGGTGACCTTGAGTATGGTGATGAATTTTTAAATACAACAAAATCATGCTCCATGAAAAAAATAGTTGATTACCTGGACTTCATTAAAATTAAAAACTTCTGCTTAGTGAAAGGTACTGTCAAAAGAATGGGAAGGCATGCCATAGAGAAAATATTTTTAAAAAATATATCTAATAACACACTATAATCAAGAACATTCAAAGAACTGTTAAAATTCAGCAGTAAGAAAATTAATAACTCAAAAAATGAACAGATGCCTACCAAAGAAGTTATATAGACATCAAAAAGCACAAGAAAATGTGTTCAACATCATGTCATTAGAGAATTATAAATTAAAATAACAAAGAGATATTATGACATATCATAGAATGACCAAAATCAAAAAGAATTACAATATCAAATGCTGGCAAGGATAGGAAGTAACAGAAACTCTCATTCATTTTTAGTGGGAATTCAAAAGGGTACAGACACATTGGAAGATAGTTTGGAAGTTCTTACAACATTAAACATACCCTTATCGTATGATCCAACAATCACATTCCTTGGTATTTACTCAAATGAGTTAAAAACTTATATTTACACAAATCTTGCACATGGATGTTTATAGCACATGGATATTTATTCATGCTTGCCAAAACTTGGAAGTGACATCCTATAGAAGATCAATGGATAAACTGTGGTACATCCAGATAATGAAATAATATTTAGCACTAAAAAGAAACGAGCTGTGAGTTATCAAACCATAAAACACATGAAGGAAACTTAAATGCATTTTACTAAATGAAAGAAGCTAATCTGAAGAAAGACTACATATGGAGTCTGACAATTAAGTTTGCGAACTTGCCACTGTGCACTTACATTGGCAGCACTGCACAACTCAGTAAGGTTTCATAACCTGGGAATATCAGTGACTCACAGCTGTGCTTGTGCCAACATGTGGCAGTGTCTTGCTGAGTGGCATTCACTATTGTTGTTGCATGTTTTTATGTGTCATCATGAGAATGTCAGAGCTTGAATTAGAGCAATAAACAAATATTAAATTTCTTGTTAAAATCAGCAAGAGTAGAAGTGAAAACTGGGACATGTTAGTCCAAGTTTATGAGGATAATGCCCTGAAGAAATGGCAGTGTACAAATGGATTAAGCATTTTTCTGAGGGGAGAGAAAGCATCACAGATGAAGAGAGGTCACCACAGTCAGTTACAAGCAGAACTGACAAAATAATTGCAAAAATTAATCAAATTGTGTGTCAAAATCATCAGCTGACTGTGAGAAGCATGACAGATCAAATAAACATCAATAGAGAAAGTTAGGAAAATCTTAACTAAAACCTTGGCATGAGAAAGGTGTGTGCAAAAAGTGGTCCAGAAGGAGCTCTTGCATCACAATAATGCACCAGCACAAACAGCACTGTCTGTGAGGGAGTTTTTAGCAGTAAATAAATAACTATATCAGAAAATTCTCCCTACTCACTTAATATGTCACCCAATGATTTTTTTCTTTACTCAAAGATAAAGGAAATATTGAAAAGAAGACATTTTGATAACATCAAGGGTAATACAATGACAGCTATGATGACCATTCCAGAAAAAAGAGTTCCAAAATTGCTCTGAGCTGGGTGTGCTGGCTCACACTTGTAATCCCAGCCCTTTGAGAGGCAGATGCAAGAGGAATGCCTGAGCCCAGTGGCTTGATACCAGTCTGGGCAACTTGGCGAGACGGCATCGCTGCAATAAATTTTTTAAAATTAGCTAGGCATGGTGGTATATGCCTGTAGTTTCAGCTACTTGGAAGGCTGAGGTGGAAGGATCGCCTGAGCCCAGCAGGTCGAGGTTACGGTGGCTATGAGCATGCCACTGCACTCCAGCCTGGGTGACAGAGTAAGACTCCAACTCAAAAAAAAATTTGCTTTGACAGGTGGACTAGGTGCTGGCATCATTGCGTAGCTTCCCAAGGGGAGTATTTTGAAGGTGACCATAGTGATATTCAGCAATGAGATATGTAGCCCTGAATCCTAGAAAAAAAATGCAGTGTTTTCCAAAAGTTGGGGAATGAGGCATGAATAGGCAAAGCACAAAGAATTTTAAGGGTGGTGAAACTACTCTTGTGACACTATAATGATGGATACACGTCATTATACATTTATCCAAACCCACAGAAAGTGCAACACCAAGAGTGAACCCTCATGTAAACTGTTGTGTTTGGGTGATAATGATATACCCGCACAGGTTCATCACTGGCAACAAATGTACCACTGCAGGCTGGGATTTTGCTACTGGAGAAGCTGTGCCTATGGGAGTGACAAAGGGTATATGAGAAATCTTTGTATCTTGCACTCCATTTTACCATGAATTTGAACCTGCTCTTAAAAGTAGTCTATTTACAAACAAAACAAAACCTAATCCATGAGCTGTCACTTCTGATTCTTTTTTCCCTCCACTCCTTGGCAACCATTAGTCCATTTTCTGACTCTATGAATTTGCCAATTCTGGACATTTCCTATACATGGAATAACACAATATGTGATCTTTTGTGATCTGCTTCACTTTACTTAGCATAATGTTCCCAGGGTTCATTCATGTTGAAACGTCTCAATATTTCGTTTCTTTTTTTATTGTAAATAATATTCCTATGTATGGATACATCATATTTTGTTTATCCATTCATATGTTGATGGACATTTGGGTTGTTTCCACTTTTTCAGCTGTTATGAATAATGCTGCTATGAACATTTGTGCATAAGTTTTTTTGTAGACATATGTTTTCCTTTCTCTTGCAATATATACCTAGGAGTGAAATTGCCAGGTCGTCTGCTAACTCTATGTTTAGCTTTTTTGAGGAACTGCCAAACTGTTTCACAAAGCAGCTGCACATTTTACATTCCTCCCAGCAATTTCTCCACTATTGTCTGTCATTTTGATTATGCTTATCCCAGTGGGTGTGAAGTGGTATCTCCTTGTGATTTTGATTTTCATCTCCTTAGTGACTAATATCATTGAGCATAGTTTCATGCACTTAATGAAATATTTGTATGTCTTCTTTAAAGAAAAGTCTAATTAAGTCTTTTGCCCATTTTAAAATTGGGTTATTTTTCTTTTTTCTTCTGAGGTTGTAAGAGTTCTTTATATATTCTAGATACTAGAGTCTTATTAGATATAGACCTTGCAAATGTTTCCTTTCATTCTGTGGGTTGTCTTTCCCAATTTATTTTAACAATGTAAGCTCCAAGGAGAAAAACTGACATAAGATAATTTGAATGACCATTAACATTGAATTTTTTTTACAATGATTTCTACAGATGAGGGAGAGGTGCAGAGAGCCACCATTTAAGCACCTGCTATGTGTCAGATATTTAGAATATGTTGTCTCATTTGATCATCACAAAGTGTCAGCAAAGTTGTCTCTCTTATTTCCATTTCACAAAGAAACCGAGGCTCAGACAGATAAAACATCACTCCAAATTCACTGAATCCATTAAAGGAAAAGCAGGAATTTAGGTATATGTGTTCGACTTTAAGGCTTGTGTCACTTCTAGCCTATCAGATTTCCTCCGATTTTCTAAACATTCCCAAACATGGCCAGAATAAACTTTGTCAGATGATTACTGTTTGCCTTTAATGAGAAATTCTGTGTATTGCTTCAGCTTCTTACAGTAAAGGCTGCTGTATGAAAGCTTCACGTGCACTCACTGGGTATGCAACAAACATCCTTGAGAGACAATGTCACAGCTCTACAGCCTTGTATGGACATTAGACTGCCATTTGCATCTAATACTCCTTAGGGAGATAGAAGAGAAGTGGTTGCTGATTAAAATCATCTTTGGGAAAATTGAAGTAAAACATGTTCTGACCTAAGGACTTTTGCTAGATTTTTTTTTTTTTTTTTTTGAGTAGGAGTCTCACTCTGCCATCCAGGCTGGAGTGCAGTGGCACGATCACAGCTACTTTGATCTGCTGGACTCAGGCGATCCTTCCACCTTAACCAAGTAGCTGGAATTACAGGTGCGTGCCACCAAGTCCAGCTAACTTTTTTATTTATTGTAGAGACAGGGTCTCACCAAATTGTCCAGGCTGGTCTCAAACTTCTGGGCTCAGGCAATTCTCTCACTTCTGTCTTCCAAAGTGCTGGGATTACAGGTGTAATCACTGTGCCCAGCTAGCTACTTTTATTTCTACATTATCTCATAATATTCTAAATAAGAGGTGATAAGATTCAAATCTAGATCTATGTGACCACAAAGTCCATCAATATATTTCTATACCACCACATCAATGAGCAGTTGAATGATACCCCACAGTTTACCTATTTTTATCTGTATTCCACTAAACAACACTACTGGTGGAAAAAGTGAGTAAAAGCAATCAAGCAAAATTGTACTTTTCCAAATGACAGGGAAAAAAAAAAGAAAAGATGTGACTTGTTCTTTTAAAACTAAATTTTACTGTTTTTTGACATAACATTATCTTCGGTCTCATCTCCACCTCTCTTATTTTTACTTTTTTTAAAACTTGAGCCTTAATATTTTATGTATCTTTTAAAAACTAATGAAATAAGTGAGCGTCAATATCTAGCAGTGTCTCTAGTTCCATCAGTTTCATTTTATTACTTATTTCCTTTTGGGAGACTATTTTGGAGACTATTGACTATTTTATCAATCCTTTATGTGCATTTCCCCTAATTATATCCAATAAACTTTAATACTAATAACTGGCAATTATGGAGCACATATGTAGTAGGTACTTATTCAGATTAGTATCTAGTTCTCACTTCAGGTTTGCATTATTGTCCTCATCAAAGCCCAGAGAGCTTTGATTTAACCAAAGCCATGAGCTAGTCAAGTGGTAGATTTCAATCCAGATCTGTCCATTATCAGAGCCCACATTTTCTTTCCTACAGACAACACGCACTGTCCTTTATGAGCATTGAGTTTGTCCAGAGGCCTAACAGATGACAGGGAGCAAACATGGAAATATGGCAGAGGCAAAAATTCCAGGTCACCTCAACCATTGGTTTTAGGCACTGACAAGATCACCCACTACAGGAACAGTGCTTTGGTATTTAGCTTCTAAAACTATATCAAAATCTTTTATATTATTGAGCATTTTCTCAGCATCAAAGCACATTTATTTGTATAGACACATGAAGATGTGCATAAAATGTAAACTTTGCTTTCAAGGAGTAATTGTAATTGAAAAAAAAGGACAGGCAATGTTTGTTGTGCACCAATGTCTCTAGGTCAGATTACTTAATATCTAAGATAGATATCAGCTTCAAAATGCTGTGATTTTGTTTAAGTAAATCCAGGAATGCATTAATAGTAAGGGTGGTCCCTGGTCTGTTTGCTGATAAAATGTTACACCTACAACAAATCCTATGAGAAAAGTTATCCAGAAAAATAAGAAGAGACAAGGCAGAACAAAGTAAGAGACCACCCTGAGCCATACACAGGAACAGACTGGGGAAGACATAGAAGCTGATATTGTGACCAAAGGGAAGCAAGCTTGGTTGGGACAGATGTAACCGAAGGAAAGCAAGTTTGACTGGGACAGAGGTAGGCTGGAGGAAGTGGAGGGTGTGGGGACTTGCCTAGGAGAATACACCTAATTTTCAAAATAAACAATACATTTAAAGACCATGTAAGAGACATTTTGTAGTTAGAATAAGATGTTCAGAAATACATATGGGTATGACTAACGTATACAAGAGGTAAACAAACTGGTCAAGTCAACAGACTCTGTATGAAAGGCAAAATTAACAACCAATGAGGACTGTCCTAAGCATAGAATCATAGAGGCCAGGAGACTGGTGGAAGGAAACAAATCACTGGATAATAGTAAGTATTAAAGGGAAGATAGTAATCTGTCTTTCCTACAAAAGGCATGAAATTGAAAAATACCCAATTCAACAGCCACTGAGGAAATATTTTGTCATCAAGGGAATAGTAATAAAAATTGCTTCACAGAGGGTACACCAATAGCTACCAGTTGAGCACTTAGCACCTCACAGCAAGCCATAACATATTAGAGTGTTATTATTTTATAAATGAGAAAGCTGCTGCTCAAAGAGTTCACACAGTACTCCCTGAAGTCTCAGCTGATAATTTGTAAAAGTTATATTTAATCCCACATCTGGGCAACTCCAAAGCATATCTACTTAAACACTAAAATACTATACTTCTCACTAACAGCCAAATGGAAGTTTTACAAATTGCAAACATGGCTTTCCGCTTGAGTTCATCCATATAGTTAATCTATTTTTAAAATTAGTATCAAGAAACTGGTTAACCTATATTTAGTGCTACATAAAGAACACACAATAATTTTGGAAAAAAATGCAAGTTTTCAAAGAAATATTCTTCTCATGTAAGTCTTTAGGGAAAAAATATACATGAATATAATTAAACATTGTATTAAAACTTCAAAAATCACATCCTAGAGAAATATAATTTATAATTAAATAGCCATGATAATACTCTAGATAACTCATCATTACTAGAGTGTCTTCAAATATGTCACCCAAATACAGTATGAAAATAAGTTAAGCTGCTATAGTAGAGGCTAGTATACAGCTAAGAGTCTTATTCCGATATTGTTATTTTCAGGAAGTCAGAAACTTGTTTCTTTGAAAATATTTCTTTTAACCTGGCTTCTAAGTCATCTTAACACTTCTAACTTGATACCTCTAAAGAAATTCTTTTATTTCTTTTTCATGCTTTCTGTAATTTGGACATAATGGTCCCTTTCCAGCCAGCTTTGTTGGGTTTCTGAACAGTTTATCAGTCTTCTTGGTTGAGGGTTAGCAAGAGAGAAACAGCAGATTATGAAGTGAAGATTTCACATCTCATCTTTATTTAGCAAAATATGCCCAGCCCTCTGTGCATCTGAATAGTGTAAGAATGGATTACAACAAAAGGTAGTATCACTTCAGTTTCATTCAACTGACATTTAAGGAGTAACCCAGCTGGTGCCAAGTACTGTGAGAGATACTGGCTTAAAATGAGACTGTCCTTAAGATAGACATTAAGTTTAATGGGGGGGGGCATATATAAAAATATATCATTTCACAGGTAGCATATGGTGAATATAACCCTAAATGTATATATTCACAGTATTTGGGAGGTACTTAGCTGAGACAGGACTGAAGGTATCTTCTTGAAGACACTGAACCAAACTTCGAAGGTCAGTTAGCGTTACTTTTGTTACCTGACAGGAAGGATTGCAGAGAATTTTAATCTGGCCAGGTCCTACAGTATACAATAAAATTAACAGATATTTTTGCTTTTTTTTTCTTTGCCTGTTATACATAATTTATACATTAAAATCAAAAGTTATTTTTAAGCACAATAGAAACTAGAAGGGTTTTATTTAAAGGAACTAATATTAATCAAAGATAAGTATAAACAAAATGTTGACTAATGTTCATAGTACTAGAAAAATAATTAACACACCTAAGAAATATGCTTCTTTTCAGCTAGTTGGTTCCAAGTTCTATCATTTATGGAATGCTTCTTCCTTGAATACAGCTGTTGGCACGTGAACAGCACCTGGGACTGTGTTGGGGACTCCAGAGTTTGTTAAATATGCTCATGTTGACTGAGAAACGTGTTTTGTTATGGCTGTCTATTGTGTAAGTTAGAAATGTGAACGTGATAAGTATATGTGACCCAAGTACACTTTCATTTGCTTCAGCAGAAATTCTTTTTTATTAAAAAAATCAGCTTTGGGAACAGATTCCAGTTTATTAGTCAGGATGAAGAGGCTGTCTCGGAATTGGTGGATGCATGCAGCTAGTTAGGATTTCTATCTTACTTGCACCCAAGTTTTCTTGAGAAGGCTATTCAATTCCAATTTGCTGCCCAAGTCACTTTTGCTGCCAAGTAATACACAAGTTAACTAGGTGAAGATCAAGTGGGCAGAGATTATAAGCGAACTGCACTAAGGAGACCCACAGCATGGTTGCCTTGAGGTTAGGGCTAAGGAAATATTACCCATCACTCCACTGCTGCTTGTGTTACCCGATAAATGGCCATACTGACCTTGGGAGGTTCACAAAAGAGCATTTTCAGAGTCACTTAGAAACTGACACTAAATCCCTAAAGTTTCTTGGACTAGGTAGATTCACTGTTCCCTTGTCCCTTAGCTCCTCTTTGATCTGACAGCTTTTTAGATGAAAATATCTTATCTTTTCATAATGTTTCTCAGTGTATAAACTACTTCCATATTGTTTGCTTTGCTTAGACGCTTTGGACAATTCTTTGTACTAGACAATTATTAGTTCCATTTTACAGATCAGGAAACCAAGATTAAAGGGAAATGACAAATCAGATTTATCCATGCTTGCCAGTCTTTAAAAACCCCTTTAGGTAGGTGTCTCCTGCCCCCCATTTTATAGTTAAGAAAATTGGAAATTTTTTTAACATTTTCAAAGTTATATGCTAATGAGTTATACGCTAATGAGCTAATTTTTTGATTTATTGTAGAGATAAGGTCTCATCAAGTTGCCCAGGCAGTTCTCAAACCTGTGGGTTCAGATAATCCTCTCACCCCTGCCTCCCAAAGTACTGGAATTACAGGTGTGGGCCACTGTGCCTGGCTTGGAGCTTTCTCAAAATATACTTGCTAGCCTATATCCTAGACTTCTTTGGGACTAATCAACCATATGTGAATTCTGAAAGCTTCTACAATTTATTCGTGTATGTACCCCTAATTAAGAATCAGTGCTTCCCCATTTGCTTTTTTATTATAAATTATCTTCTCAAATTAGACTTAGATAACAACAATTAGTCCTTATCTTTTAAAAAATGACTCCTTGGTTTACTACATTTAAACATCTTACATGGGTTCTGTACATCAAATTGATCATAATAATTATGAAACTTGATGAAAAGATAGTTGGGTTTTTTATTATCTTGTAATGTTCTCAATACAATTTTGTATTATAATCACTTAAACATCTTAAGCACATATAGAGTTATGATAATTATGACCGTATTGGTACAGAAATAAATACATAAGTAAATATGCCAATGGAACAAATTAGAAAGCTTAGAAATAGAGATCCATATTTTTACTAAATGAGTATGATTGAACATATAGTTTGTTTGTTGTTGGTGTATAGAAATGCTACTGACTTTTGTGCATCTATTTTGTACCCGGAGACTTCACCAAAGTCATTTATCAGTACAAGAAGGTTTTTTACAGCTTTGCTTGGGTTTTTAAGGCATAGTACCATGTTGTTTGCAAAGAGGGATTACTTGACTTCCTCTTTTCCTATTTGGATACTCCTGCTCTCCTTCTCTTGTCTGATTGCTCTAGCTAGGACTTCCAACACTACATTGAATAGGAGGGGTAAGAGTGGGCATCCTTGTCTTGTTCTAATTTTCAGGAGAAATGGTTTCAATTTCTGTCTGTTTAGCAGTATGCTGGCTGTGGGTTTCTCACAGATGGCTCTTACTATTTTGAGGTATATTTCATTTACAACTAGACGTTCAAGGGTTTTTATCAAGAAGGGGTGCTGGATTTTATCAGAAACTTATTCCATGTCTAATGATATAATCATGAGGTTTTTGTTTTTACATCTGTTGATGTATTTAATTACATGTATGGTCTTATGAATGTTGAACCAGCCCTGCATCCCAGGGATGAAGCATACTTGGTTGTGGTGGATTATTTTTGAGATATGTTGTTGGATCCAGTTTGCTAGGATCTTGCTGAAAATTTTAGCATCTATGTTCATCAAGGATATTGGCCTGTAGTTCTCTTTCTTTGTTGGAGCTTTACCTGGTTTGGGGTATCAATATGATGTTAGCTTCATAAAAAGATTTGGCAAGAGTTCTATCTCTCGATTGCCTAGAATTCTTCTAATAGGATTGGTATCAGTTCCTCCTTGTATGTTTTGTAGAATTCTGCTGTAAAGCAATCTGGTCCAGGACTTTTTTTTTTGTAGGTAGTTTTCTTATGACATAGTCAATTTTCTAGATTGTTATTGGTCTATTTAAGGTCTCAATTTCTTCTTGTTTCACCTGGAAAGGGTTGTGTGATGCCAGAAAGTCTTCCATTTCCTTTAGCTTTTCAAGATTTTTTTCCCATACAAATATACATAGTAGTCTCTGATAATCTTTTGTATTTCTTTGAGGTCAGTTGTGATTTGATCTTTTTGCATTACTGATTGTGTTTATTCGGGATTTTTCTATCTTTTCCTTGGTCAGTCTAGCTAGGGGTCCATCAATCTTGTTTACCCTTTCAAAGAACCAGCTTCCTGTTTCATTGGTTTTTTGTATTATCTTTTTGCCTTCTATGTCCTAAATTTGGACTTTTATTTTGGTGATCTGGATTCTTCTGCTGAAGTTGTTGTTTTGGTGGTCTTGCTTTTCCAGTTTTCTTAGATGATTTGTTAGACTGTTAACTTGTGTTCTTTCCATTTTCTTCATGTGTGTTCATAAAGATATTAATTCTACTCTTGGTGCTGATTTCATGGCATCCCAGATGTTTTGATAAAATATTTCTTTGTTTTCATTTGTTTCCAGGTATCTTTTAATCTTGTTTTGATTTCCATGTTGACCCAGGAATTGTTTAGCATCATGCTATTTAGTGTCCAAGTCATTGTGGGTTTGGAGGGAACTTTGTTGGTGTTGATATTTATTTTTATTCCACTGTCGTCTGAGAATGTGCATAGTGCTCCTATGTTGGGTGCATATATGTTTAGGATGGATATTTTTTGTTGATGGATTTAACCTTTTATCATTATGTAGTGACCTTTCATATTTTTTTAAGTTTTTGATAGCTTAAAAGGTATTTTGTCTGATATTAAGATTGTGACTCCTCCTTTCTTTTATATTCCGTTTGCCTGAAATTTTTCTTCCCATTCTCTTACTTTGAGTCTGTGAGTGTCCTTTCTGGTGAGATGAGTCTCTTGGAGACAACATATTGTTGCCTCATGATATTTTATCCATTTTTTCATGCTATGTCTTTTCAGTGGTGCATTTAGTCCATTCATGTTCAGGCTAATTATTGAGATGTGAGAATTTATACCTGTCATGAGGTTCTTATAGAGTTTGTTGCTGTTGCTGCGGTTTGTTTATTTGTTTGTTGTCTTTCTTTTGATTTTTAGGTTGATTCATGTGTGTTTTCAATCTTTTTCCTGCATTCTTGGAAAAGGCATTGTAGTTCTTTTTTTCCTTTTTACTGTGTTTAATACTTGAAGTGTTTCTTATAGAGCTAGTCTGGAGGCAGTGTAAGCTCTCAGGATTGAATGTCTGGGAAAGATTTTAATTCTCCCTCATTGATGAAGCTTAGCTTAGCTGGGTAGGTTATTCTTGGCTGAAATTGTTTATCTTTGAGAACTTTGAAGATTTGAATCTAACCTCTCCTAGCCTGAAGTGTTTTATAGATAAATCTGCTGCTATTCTAATTGGTCTACCCCAGTAGGTACTTTGATCATTTTCTCTTACTGCCTTCAGGATTTTTTCTTTTATATCTACTTCACGTAGGCAAATTACTATGTGTCTAGGAGTTGGTCTTCTCATTTGTTGTATCGCAGGGGCTCTCTGAATCTCTTGTGTTTAGTCATGCCACTGATGAGATGAGGGAAGGTTTCTTGGATAATTTCATGGAAACCTTGTTCCAGGTCCCTGCCTCTCTATATGCCTCAGAAATTCCAATTAATCTTAGGTTTAACCTCTTGAAATAATCACTCAACTCTCAAAGGTTTTGTTCTTTTGCAAGTTTTTAACAGTTTGGGTTAGTTCCATATTTTGGTTCTCAAGTTCTTAGATTCCTTCTTCTGCTTGACTAAGTCTGCTTTCCATGCTTATCAGTTTGCTATTTAATTCATTCACTGTGTTCTTTATTGCTGTTATCTCAGTTATCAACTCCTTCATTTTTGTCTCTCTTCAATTCTGCTTATTCTCTCTATTAATGTTTTGATATCTAGGCTTGTGATTTGAGACCAGTCACTCTGAGGGCTCTTCATTGTTTATGTTCCCAAGTCTGTATTCTCAGTGCCTGACCTCCCAGTGGTCTTTGTGAGATCCATATTCTTCTTTTGGCTTCTCTTCATTTGTGTAGATTTTTCCTCTTCCCCTTTTTTTAACCCCTCTTTAATTCTGTTGTTCAGGAATGGGGGTGTGGGTAGCTTTTACTTCTGTTTGCATATTCTCCTATTCTTCCTTATGTGGATCCTCTGGCTTTGTTCAATTCTGAAGATGAACTGTGTGTGGGGGGGTGTACGTTTTGCAGTTTTGAGATTTAATTGAGGGAGGAGCTGTGATTCAGTAACCATCTACAGATCCCAGTGTCTTCTGACAGGTGTGTGGTCTCCCTTGAATCCACTTCCCACTACCTTACAGTCTGTCCATGGAGTGGAAATATAGATTTGTCCCCTGAAAGCAAAATGAAGTAAGAAAAAGGGTAAGAATAAAAAAAGTAAGGAGAGGGATGAGAGGAAGGTGGAGAGAAAGAAGAAGAAGAGGAAAAACAGGTGTACCAACTAACAAATGAAAAGAGACAAAAAGACAGAAGAGATTTAACAAATTAAAACATGTATACAATCATACAAACACACATACCAACAACCCCCCCCATTGGTGTATTCCCCCTCAAAAATACCCATACACAAACACGAAGTTTAAAAAGAAAAGGAAAAAAAAGAAAAAAAAGAAAATAACAGAAACAAAGTAAGTATAAAAACATAATCAAAACCAGAAAGAAAGAAGAGGGAAATTTTTTAAAAATACACAGAAAACCCCACAAAACTCAAAAAAAACCAAACAAACATGCAAACAAACACACCAAGCTGAACAAACAAACAAAAGAAAAAACAAAAAATACAAAACTTGCTCTGAGGGAGTTCCTGTAACTTCAACTTCCTTTTAGCTGTGTTCTCCAGCCACTCCCCTCTGCTCTCAGGGCAGGCTGATAGGATTACTCTCAGAATGTGTCAGATGCCCCACAGAATATCGTGGGAGGAGGGTGGATCAGATCTGTACTCACCAAAACTGCTGACACTTTTGTCAATTCTCCCACTCAGATCTGAGGAGTTTGTGCCTGTTCCAACGTGGGGGAGGCGTGTCTGTCTCTCTGAGTTTGATGAGATAAACTCTTGGTCCCAGGTTGGAGGCTGGGTGGAGCTGGGTGGAGCAATGAAGTTTTCTGCCTGGTTCCAGGGCAGAGAAAATGGCTCTAACTGGCTTTTCCTCACCAGTGGTGGGGTTCCTCTCCAGCTCCCCCTGACGGCTCTCCCCATGGATCCAGGTCTCCAGCCACTCTGCTATGATGATGTGGGCTGGGTATCAGGTGATGAGGATCAGCTGTGTTCAGGAGATCCTCAGGATCTTTTCTCAGGAGAGCCCCGAGAACAGCAGATGATCCTGTGCACCAGTAGCTCCAGTCTCAGGGTGGTGGTGGGGGGGTTGAGGTCACCTCTGGAAGACAGTCCCAGGTGAATGAACCCGTCTCCCCTCAGATTGACTTTCACTCACACACTGGCCACCACACATCCACTCATGCAGAGTCTTTGTGGATACTTGCTTTTGTGGAGACTCTCACACTGACTTGTTCCTTCGCCCTCTTGCTGGATATCTCCTCATTCGTATTAGTGACAGAGGATATTCTACAGAAAAATGAGTGACAAATCATCTTTTCAATATAACTACTCGTATGAAAAAATGGTTCCTGAATTTAAAAATAAAAATAAAAAAATTGTACCCCTACCTCAGACCAAAACATCACCAGCAGGGGGGTTATAGACTTAGATGTAAAGGATAAAATTATAATGTCTTTAGGAGATACTGAAGAAGATTACCGACATGATCTCAGGATTAGAAAAATATTTATTTCTTAAACGAAACACAAAAAAACACACTTAAGAAATAAAATAGTGTATCTGACTACATCAAAATAAAACACATTCATCAAAAGACATCCTTAACAGAGTAAAAAAAAAACAGGATTTTTAAAAGTTTTTAAAATAGATAACAAAATATTGGTATGCAGATGTGAGAACAGTGATTAAAAAAAAAAAAGGAAGAAAACCCAGTAAAAAAATGGGCAAAATATTCGAGCAGAAAGCTCACAAAAAAGGAAATTCAAATTGTTGTTAAACATACAAGAGGTGTTTAACATTATTATTAATAGTGATCAGGAAGAGGGACATTAAAACTGTTACATGATATCATTACAGACCCATAAAATTGAGCAAAATGGGAATAGTATAAGTTGCATACACTACTAGTAGGAGTGTAAATTGGTACAACCACTTAGGAAAACAGTTTGGAATTAGCTGGTAAAATTGAAGATATGCATATCTTATTATCCTACAGTTTCAACCCTAAGAACAGAACTTACAGTCTCCTGCCCATGTAGGGGACCACAATATACGACATATAGCATCGTTGCTCATAACAATCCCAAACTGGAAACAATCCATATAGCCAAAGACAGTAGAATGGATAAATAATTATAATATATTCATAGATTGGATGTCTTATAGCAATCAAATGAAGTAAATCTTGGCTCTATTCCAAAATCTTCCACAGATGATACTGAATAAGAATATGGAATACTACATTTTGTATGAATTCACTCATACACATTAAAAAATATGCAAGATTAAACTGAATTATTAGAGATGCACACAGAGTTGGGAAGCTACAGAGAAAGGGGTTTCTGTAAAGTCAAGGCAATTGCTATCTCAGAGGGGAAAGAAAGAATGGGATCTGAAAGAGACACATGGTGATGCACAGTGATGCTGAGAACATTCAGAAGTGTAGTAACACTATTTTTCATGTGAATGTTCTTTTTATAATTATTCATTATACTCTTCAGTCATACTTTATATTTTTTTGTATGTTATATTTTCCAATATTGAACAGACTTTAAGAAGCCTGCTTAAGCAAAGAACCACCTATGGAATGTCTATTCCTATCAAATTTGAGTATAATAAAAATTGAGTGTTAGAAATTTAAAAGGATAAATAACATAAGTTTGGTTGACAACTGAAATGGTATATTTATGTATAATTGTTAGTACTCATAAAATGTGATTTCTTTTGTTGTCATATGGTGCAGAGTGGCTGGTGATTCTGGAGCTACTTTTAGAGTTAAATAAAGAATTTCATACAATAATCTCTAGAAACCAGAGGATAACAATACAGCTTTGCTGCTGGTGAAATGAACAATGAAGATCCTGCAAGCAAGGCATGGGGAGTGAGATTTTAATTAATCAGCATGTTTATTTTAGTATGAATTGCACTCCCACCACTTCCTGTGTTCAGAGTCTATTATTAATATCTCTACGGGTGACATGTCTTCCTTTCCAAGACCCTGTTCCTTCCCTTCTTTATTGGTTTGGACATTTGGGGGTTGTTATTTAGCTCTGGCTGATTTTCAAATGAAGCTTTGCACAAGAAGAATGTAATTAAAGGATAAACCAATGAATTCTTATTAAAATGTAAAAAATAAAACTATGGGCAGCATGGCAACAGATTTGGTCATAAAACTAGGAGCACAGTGTGTCAGAACTAAAACATATTTACACATTAAATAAGAGCATTAGGAACGAGCACATGGAAAATGAGCTATCACAGCAATGTCCATGGAAACCAGCTTCTTATCTTATTTGACACTTGCAGAATTCTTCACTCTTCACCATCCAGGAAATAGGAAGGACCCGAATAATCAATAGAGGCATTCTTTCCAGCACCTCAGATTTTTCTTTTTCACCAAGAGACGTACTCTTTTCATTCTGATTTGGTGGGTCATATTTCAACCAAACCAAACAAATCATGATGACTTTCCTGAAATGAGAGTAGTTTTAGCTCTTTAATCATGTGCAATAATAGCAAAGGTCCACTTATCAGTTAACATCTGAAAGTGACTGACATGAATTATTTCCTTTAATCTTCATAAACTTTTATAAAATCACTATTCTTCTCCCCATTTTACAGGGGAAGAAATTGAGGTGTAGAGAAGATGAGTACTTTGCACACAGAAAACAGGTACTTTTGGGAGAGTCAGAATTCAACCCCAGGAGCCTTATTCCAGAGGCCACACTTAAGTCACTACATCATGTGGGGTAACACATTTCCTCCCATCAGTTTAGGGCCACATGAGATCTGATCTATCTGGAGATACTTTGAATGCTCTGTTTTGATAATAATCACTACGATAATGCTAGAAACTGTCCTTAACAGTCTAAAATAAATATGGTAGATTTTAGAAATTCCTGATTTATTCCCAGAAATCTTATCCATAGAAACTCTGGTTTGGCTTTAAAAAGGATCAGAACCCCTTCTACAATTCTGCATCAATGGAAGTGTAACCATTTGAGAGCTTAATGTTGTCTTGTCTGTGATGTCTCCCTTGGCTCCCCCAGGCTGTGTACTCATGCCCCTGCATCACTGTACTTTTCACATTATACTGCTATTTGTTTATATTTCTCGCCTTTCTACTAGATTTTTAGAATCTATAAAGCCAGACGCTCCAAACTCTCATAGCCCCAGCACCTTGCACAAGGTCTGAAGTAGAGTAGACACAATAGATATTTCCAGAATGCAGGATTAAGCAGTAGTGCTCTAGTGCTTAATATATATTGTGTCTACCATGTGTTAGGTGCTATGGCGCCCAATGCTATAGGAGAGATTTTGATGTATTCTGTCATTTATTTCCCATAAGAATTTAATATTTTTACTATGTGAATAGTGCTGCAACAAATATGTGTGCACAGGTATCTTTTTGATAGAATGACTTGAGTTCCTCTGGCTATATTCCCAATAGGGGGATTGCTGGGTCATATGGAAGGTCAATTTCTAGTTCTTTCAGAAATCGCCACACTGTTTTCCAAAGAGGTTGTTGCACTGGTTTGCATTCCCACCAGCAGTGTAGAAGCATTCCTTTTGCTTCGCATCCTCACCAGCATCGTTGCTTGTTTTATTAATGATGACTCTATTCACAATAGCAAAAACATGGAACCAATCATGCTGCCCATCAAAGCTGGACTGGATTTAAAAATGTGGTACATATGCACAACAGAATATTATGCAGCCATAAGGAAGGACAAACATATGGATTTTGCAGCAACTTGGATAGATTTAGAGTCTATCATACTCAGTGATCTATCACAGAAACAAAGAACAGAGTACCATATGTTCTCACTCATAAGCAGACCTTGAACAAATAGTTATCATAATACTATGAGAAAGGGATTGACAGTAGTGAAAAGCTGCCAGGGCAGCAGGGGTGGGATCGGCAGTTGAGGGAAACTGCTAGGGAAGGGAAGGGCATACCTCATCAGAAGGTTACCTGCATAATGAACATTTGTATTCCTAACCCTGAATTGTACCCCACATCTTTAAAATAAAGAAAAAAATAAAATAATAAAATAAAAAGAATTTAATGAGGTTGAAACTTCTTATTAGTCTTATTTTTGAACTTATAATTATAGACTTAGGTTTAAATATAAACAACTTGTTTCTGGCCACAGAGGTATCCATGGTGAAGACAAAATCCAAACTCAGGACTGTATGACTCCAGAGCCTGTCCTATAACCCTTCCCTACCTGTTTTCATGTCTTAAAATTAGCAACTTTTGTTAGCAAAAGTTAATCATATTCAAATAGTAGGTTGCCTTTTTATATGACATGGTAATAATCTGCACTGTTTAGGCTAATAGGTATAAATATTCCCTCTTGAAATGTGTTTAATTTCCTAGATGGATGATTTCTTAAGAGTTAGACACTTCAGCCTCATCATAACCCTCTTTCACAACTCTTTCATATATGGAAAAATTAACCATCCTTGTTCTTTCTTGGGTATAAGGACTGAATAATTGAATAGTGAAGGCAAGTTTCTGTTAAATGTATATTAGATATTAAAGGATAATGGTAGCAGGGCTATGGGCAGCACAAATTTTCTTATGAAATACAATCACTACATTTAGTAGTTTTTCTTGTCCTCAAATGGAAACCCTATGCATCTAAGGAAAGAGAATTATACTAAAGAACATTCCATTGAGGAAAAAAGAAAATGACTCCTAGTAACCATGCTGGGAGGCTGTAAGTATTACACAGACACTGTAGGTTTGGTTCTATCTAAGATCAGCTATTTTTATTAAAGTTAGCTTTTTCCATACAGTAAGTATATTTCTGCACTTTGTTTTTAATAAGAAATTTAAGAGGCATTACTAGAGCTCTGGGAACAATTTCACACTTCAAGCAAGAGTTTGGAGAAAGCATCAAACTATGTATTTGAAACAGATGTAAAAAAGAGATCATTTCTTCTGGCATTTTTCCAAAACTTGATCATAATAATGTCAAATTTTTAGAAATATAAAATAGCTCTCCCTAAAGTGATAAAATTCAAAATAAGTCCAAAGGAAATGCTCAGAAAGAATTGCTTATCCATAGCAATTCATGAATTCTATGGTTAAATTTTTTCTGAAAATAAAACCAATGACACGATGATACTGTTTAACCATTGGGCCAGTTATCAGCAAAAAATGCCTTTGGTTTTTCTTCCATTCTCTCTTTTACTTCCCACTCAAACCACTGCATGAGAAAATTAAAGACAGTCCACAGATGATAACGCAATTAAAGGAAGGAAAAGACAGAAAATTAAAGTTTGTTCTGGGAGATGATGAATTACCACCATGGGGAGATAGAGGATGGGAGCAGACAACCACCAGTCAGGATTCTGTTGATACTGGGAACTGCGCTTCCGTTAATGTTCTTCCAGATCTGAAGGCACAAGATTCTGATGCTCATTTGAGCTCATTGTGCGTACTCACCTACTGTCAGGTCATCTTACTCTCTCGACTTCACTTTTTAAGAGGGTTTGCATGCGGGCCTCTAACTTATGTCTTGCTGAAAAATCTCACCTCTGGGTCCAGGATCACCTTTGTCTAGGCAGTTTAAAATGAAATACTGGTCTAGAGTGGTGGTTCATGTCTCTGATCTCAGTACTTGAAAAACTGAGACAGGAGGATTGTTGGAGCCAGGAGTTTGAGACTAGCCTTGGCAACATAGCAAGACCTGTCTTAAAAAAAAATTTTTTTAAAAAGTAGCCAGGCATGGTGACACATACCTGTAGTCCCAACTACTCGGGAGGCTGAGGCAAAAGGATTGCCTAAACCCAGGAGGTCAAGGCTGTGGTAAACCATATTGGGCCACTGCACTCCAGCCTTCATGACAGAGCAAGACTCTCTTTGTCTCAAAAATAAAATCAAATAGTATACAAAATAAAATAATATGAATTAGAGAGTAAAATCATCTTTGTGCTTGTTCTTAGAAATCTGTCCAAAGCTTGGCCACCCTGATCCTTCTTCAGTCCTGATCCTCTTATCCACCTATAAACACAAGTCAGTAAGAGGTGGTTTGGGATTTAAACCAAAGTAGGGCTCCAAATTGCATGCTCCCATGGCACTACCTCACACCCTCCATTATCCTGGATTTCTGGCATTGAAGCAGTGGAATTTTAATTTGTAGCTGCTCACGCACTGGCCTAGCTCAGAGCCTAGCAAATGCTGCCTTGCCCAGGGTGTGCAAAGGTCAGGAACGTGGCTGCGCCAGATGGTCGTAGCTGAAAAGATCCCCTTGTCCATCGTCCAGGCTAGCACTGATGCCTTGAGTGTGTCAGTTGTGTCCTTTCAAAGAAATGGAACTGTTTCTGCTGATAACATCCTATCCTAGGGAACACAGGATTAAATTTGCATGCCCCAGCAGAACTGCGGAATCACAGAATTATTGCATCAAAAGTAGAAAATACTTTAGAAGCCCTTGAATTTGTGACTTACACTTTGAGATGGGGAAATGGAGGCTCAGTAAAGTCTAATGAGCGCAATATAAACTGATACTAATGATGAAACTAGAGCTGCAGTGTGAGCCCTATCGACAACACACAAGTGAACGTTGTATTATTGAACTTCATTTTATTGTGCCTCATTTTTTCAAATTAAAGGTCTGTGGCAACTCTGTCTCAAACAAGTCTATCGGTGACATTTTTCTAACAGTTTAGGGTTACTTGTCTCAGTGTTGTATTTAAACGAGTCTTGTAGTATTTCAAACTTTTTCATTATTATTATATTTATAATGATGCCCTGTGGTCAGTGATCTTTGATATTAGAATTGTAATGATTTTGGGGTGCCAGAAAACACACCCATATAAAACAATGAACTTAATCAATAAATATGTGTGTACTGACTGCTCCACTCACTGGCCATTCCTCTGTCTTGCTTCCTCTCTCAGACCTTTCCTCTCTGAGAAATAACAATATTGAAATTAGGCCAATTAAAAACCCTACTATGGTCTCGAAGTGTTCAAATTAAAGGAAGAGTCACATATCGCTAAAAAGTTAGAAATTATTAAACGTAGTTAGAAAGGCATGTCAAAAGCTGAGACAGGCCAAATACTAGGTCTCTTGTGCCAAACAGTCAAGTTGTGAATGCAATGGAAGAGTTCTTGAAGGAAATTAAAAGTGCTACTCCAATGAACACACAAATCATAAGAAAGCAAAACAGCCTTATTGCTGATGTGAAATAAATTTGGTCTGTATAGAAGATCAAACCAGTCACAACATTGTCTTAAGCCAAAAGCTAATCCAGAACAAGTCCCTAACTCTCTTCAATTCTGTTAAGGATGAGAAAAGTGAGGGAAATGCAGAAGAAAAATGAGATGCTAGCAGAGGTTGGTTTATGAGGTTTAAGGAAAGAAGTCATCTTCATAACGTAAAATTGCAAGGTGAAGCAGCAAGTGCTGATGGAGAAGGTGCAGCAGGTTATCCAGGAGATCTAGCTATGGTCACTGATGAAGGTGGCCACACTAAACAAACAGATTTTTAATGTAAATGGAACAGCCTTCTACTGGAAGAAGTTGCCTTCTAGAAGATGCATGTCTAAAGAGTAGTCAATGCCTGATTTCAAAACTTCAAAGGACAAGATGATACTCTCATTAGGGGCTAATGCAGCTGATGACTGAAATTGAAGCCAATGCCTATTTACTTTTCTGAAAATCCTAAGGCTTTTAAGAATTATGCTAAATCTACTCTGCCTGTGTTCTATAGATGGAACAACAAAGCCTGGATGATAGATAGCACATCTGTTTGCTTGATCTGTTGAATACTTTAAAGCAACTGTTGAGATCTACTGCTCAGAAAAAAATATTTATTTCAAAATATTACTGCTCATTGATAATGCACGTGATCACCCAAGAGCTTTGACAAAGGAAATTAATGTTTATTTTTCATGCCTACTAACAGAATATCCATTCTAAAGCCCATGGATCTAGAAGTACTTTCAACTTACTGGTCTTATGCTTTGCATGCTACAGAGACAACTTTCGTGAAAGGAAGAGCTGATTATTTTGGCAAACTTCATTGTTGTCTTATTTTAAGAAATTACCACAGCTATCCCCATCTTCGGCAACCACTACCTTAATCAGCCATTACAACTTGCTGAAGGCTCAAATAATCGTCAGTGTTTTTTAGCAACATGATATTTTAAAATTAAGGTATATACATTGTTTTGTGGCTATTGCAAACTTAATCAACCACAGAATAAGGTAAACATAGCATTATATGCACTTTTAAAAAAAACTATGTTTGACTACTTTATTGTAATGTTTATTGTGGTGGCATGGGAGTGAATGTACAATATCTCCAAGGTATACTTGTAGTCCTTCCACCTCTCACTTGGAGAAAGCTGAGGGTCAGTAACTCTATTTGTGTGTTGAAGGAAACAGGTATTGCCTATTTTACCAGAACCAGAGACCAAAAATAATACAATAAGCTTATAGACTTGTCATGAGACCAGGGTGTCCAGAAAAAGTGTTTAAAACAAAGCTAAAACAGACAAGATCAAAGAGCAGCTAAATGAATAGAAAATTTCAGATTTAGATTATTTAGAATTTGAAACACCTGTTCTAACTTCAGCAGGCACATTCTCAAGTACTATTTTTTAATGTTTTCATGAACTTTTCAAATGCTTTCTTTGTAGCAATTCTACCTATAAAAATAGGATGAATTTCTGCTGTTGAACAAATGAGCATATAATTTAGCTAATGCTGAAAATACCTTAAGCAGTGCTAAATATGGCAACAGGAGCATGAAGTAAGCCCATTATTCAAGATTGGGCTCTATCCTGTTAAAATTTTAGCCCAGGGTGAAAATTTCAGCCAAAAGCATAGATGGAAAGACACCTTCATTGAAAGAATTTAAGGTCTATTTTTCTAAGGTTAAGACAAACTGAAGACATAGAACTCTACATACACATTGTACCAATGTCAGATACCTAATTTTGATATAGTATAATTATATACAATGTAAACACTGGAGAAAGGTTGTTAAAAGGCAGCATCTTATGCAATTATAATTATTTTCAAATAAAAAGGTGTAAAAATCTAACTGAAGAAGTTAACTAAGCAAAAAGATTGCACACTCATTGCATGTTATTTTATGACCTATTAATGTCATGATTGCTACTATTAGTGAGCAGCTAGTGTTTTTCTTCTGTTGTTATGTGCTTATTTTCTAGCCTAAGTTAAGCACTATCAAAAAGCCAAGGCTGATTCATTTTCATTCTTGATACATCACAAAAAATTTCAGTAAATGCTAAATATATTTTCCATGAATTTAGGCTATTATTCACATCACTTAGATACTTAGACCTTATGTTGGTTCACATTTTACTTCGCCTGATAGAATTCATTTTTTAAGAAGTGGGTTAGTCTCAAGCAATGGAAGAAAAGCCTCCATATATGTTAGTCCATTTTAAGATGTATTTCAATTGAGAAAGCAAAAAGCCTACTTTAAGATATTTTGAATTTTATTGAATCTGCCGTAAATGGATCAATATTCCTAAGTCAAATATAATATTCCTATGACAAATATATAATGTTCGGGTACTTGAGGATGTAAAAAGTGCTTCTCATGAAATGCCGGAGTAGGAAAAGACCTTAAGATTATCTCATCCACATGCCACACATTCCAGGCAATGCATTTCCAGCTTCGCAAGATTAAATGACTTGCTGTCTAAGGCCACCAGTTATAAATTAAAAAATGGGGCATCAGTTGGGCTTGGTGGCTCAGCCTGTAATCCTGTGCCTTGGGAGGCTGAGGTGAGTGGATTGCCTGAGCCCGTGGGTTCCAGACCTGCCTGGGCAACTTGGCAAGACCTCATCTCTACAGTAAATCAAAAAATTAGCCGGGCGTGGTAGCGTGTGCCTGTAGTTCCAGCTACTTGGAAAGCTGAGGCGGAAGGATCGCCGGAGCCCAGCAGGTCGAGGCTGTGGTGGCTGGGAGCGGCCACTGCACTCCAGTCTGGGCCACAGAGTGAGACTCCAACTCAAAAAAAAGGGGCGGGGGGAATCTTTATCACTGCAAACAACTCATACCCCAGTTTTGTTTGCTTGAGTTTAAAAATCAGCTCCACTATGTAGTAGCTATGTGACTTTGAGCAAGTTATTTACTCTCTCTCTGCCTCAGTTTCTGAATCTGTAACTTGGGGCTACATTAGTAGTGCAGTCACTGAGGTCTTGCTAAGGTGTTTAATTCTAAATATTCTAGATTTTAGCTGATGTGATTTTATACTTGTAATTCTATATATTCTTGCTTTTATCAGTCTTTCCCTCATGTGTCTTTTCTATTTTAATAACCTTTACTCAAAGCCATGGGAACAGTGAGCTCATGAGGAAAGATGTGAAGGCTACTTTAGAGAGTAGTTTTTGTTTTAATTAAACCCTCAGCTCAACAGGCAGAGATGGAAAGGGAGGGATTACAAGCACAAAACAACTTTGTAAGTAGAAGCACAGAGATGAAGAAGCTCTGATGTGTGTAGCCGAGAAATAAAAAAGGTAGGAAAGTAGGCTTTATAGAGAGATAAGATAAACTGTGATTAAATCATAGAAAGATCTGAAAAGTGGGTTGAGGAGTTTGCACTTCATTCAGTAAGTATTAAAGGGAAAGTATTTAAAATTTTAAGCTGGATAGTAACATATTCATCAGGAAGTATACACAAAACAGAAGAGATTAAGGGAGGATAATATTGACCTGGAGTGTTATAAAAAGGGTTTGAATAAGGATGGTGATGTTGGAAATGGAAGACTGTGGGTGATCCGAGGCTTCAACCTGGAATCCTTGGAATGTTAGAGTCGATGGAACTACCTTCAGGAGGCAGAAGCCCCTGAATGTGTGTGTAAGCATTTTACAGGTATGTTTTGCAAAAGAGAGTCCTGAGATCTTATCAGAAATTTCAAAGGCATCTCTAAACTCAAAATATTAAAGAGACTGGTTCACTTGCTCCTAGATTACTTTCCTGCTGTGTAGAAATCCTTATCCATGACCCCAGTCTTTTCTTTGTCTGAATCATTTTGTAGAGTGGGACATTCTGCCCAAGTTAATTCACACTTGTAAAGAACATTTAACGCAGACTTAATTATTATATTTAATTTTTACTTATTTATTACATGTATAGTTATTCTTTTCTATTCAGAAGGGGCTCTTCTCTGTCTCACTGAACTTGGCTTACACACCCAAGGCCAAATATCACATTCACCCACTAACCTCTTTTTTTAATTTTTTTGAGAAAAGCAGGATTTATTGAGAGGACAGAAAAGCTTCCACAGTGAGAGGGGACTCGAGTAGTTTGCCCCATTAACCCTTTTAGACCATCATCTACCTGACCTTATTATGAGATTTATGAATTTTGTCTCACATTTCTAACACATATTGACTCCTAAAGTGCATATACTTTATAGCCTTACACCCAGATTACTTTCCTAATACCTAGACCAGTGGAGCCAAATAATAGATTCATAAACAAAGAAGAGAAGTGCTTCAGAATTCTCTTTGGAAATCTACCTAACTCTTGCAGATTTGCAGGCATTGTCTATTTTCTACTAAGGGGATTTAAATCAGTAATGATACCTTGCCATGACTTTCCCAGGTGTAATTATCGACCCAGAGAGCCTATTTTCTCAGTCACTGAAGACATAACATAGAGGTGCAGGTATTAACATCAGCTTGTAGTGCATGCTCTAGCACACCAGTTGGACACTGCAGGACGCAAGCATTCATTCCCTTCAGCTGCTGGAATATGGCTGCCCACAGGCTTGCTCTGGCTAAGGAGACCTCTTCCAGCCATGCTTCTCTCATGGTGGAAGGAGTCCACCAGCCAAAAGGACATGCCCACACGAAGTTACATGGAGTCCATGCCCCTCCTCCTCCTCCTTCTTCTCTTTCTCCTCTTTTTTCTTCTAATTTTTCTTCTTCTTTTGAGACAAGGTCTTGACTCTGTTGCTCAGGCAGTGTATATAGTAGTGGTGCAATCATAGCTCACTACAGCCTTGATCTTCTGGGCTCAAGCAATCCTCCTACCTCGACCTCTCAAAGTCTTGGGATTAAAAGCATGAGCCACTGTACCCAACCTCATTGTGGTTTTAGTTTGCATTTCCTCAATGACTAGAAACTACCCTTTCCCTACTGAATAACTTAGGCACCTTTTTAGAAAATAAGTAAGGCATATTTGTGTGGTCTGTAAATGGGTTATTTCTTTATTTTCTTCCATTGATCTAGATGGCTGCCCTTTTACCTAGACCCCACTGTCTTGATTACTGTAACTATATAGTGAAGTTTAATATAATGTAGAGTGTTCCCTTTACTTTTTTTCTTCTTTTTCAAGATTGATTAGCTATTTTGGCCCATAATTTTCCACATAAATTTTAGAGTATGCTTGTTTATATTATTATAGATTTTAACATGCTGGGAATTTTTGTTTTAAAATAATAGTAAAGCATAAAATATCTCCTTTCTTCTTTTTCATAGCTATTATTAAATACAATACAATATTGCAACTAAGAATACAGTGACTAGCTTTATTAAAAATTAAACTTGTGCTACTATTACTTCAGATCTGCCATTAAGAATTAAGCCATTGTGGTCAAGTAAAATTTTGGTAGCATCTTCTATAGAGTGCTACTTATTTGAGAAAGATTAGATACAGAAAAGACTAATCATGGTGTCTTGTTGTGGCCACACATGTCTACATTATGCTCAGAAAAGCACAGAAAAATTTGGTAGAAGAATATAGTTATTCAGCTGGGCTCGGTGGCTCAGCCTGTAATCCCGCGCCTTTGGGAGGCTGAGGTGAGTGGATTGCCTGAGCCCGCGGGTTCGAGACCCGCCTGGTCAGGCTAGATCTCATCCCTACAATAAATTAAAAAAAGAAACTAGCCGAGTGTGGTAGTACGCACCTGTAGTTCTGGCTACTCAGAAGGCTGAGGCGGAAGGATCGCCGGACCCCAGCAGGTCGAGGCTGCAGTGGCCGCTCCTGGGCGACAGAGTGAGACTCCAACTCAAAAAAAAAAAGAATATAGTTATTCAAAACCACCATTTTTCTATTTCAGATTGCAGGAGACTCGTGAACGTATCAGTGTCATGAGAGCTAGCTGTCTTTCCTTGACCTGAGATAAAGAATACGCTATCTAGCTTGCAGCTGCAATAAGATACCTTTGGATGTTTTGTTTGCCATTGTCGCAATACCGTGTCCTCGAACCTGTAGAGAAATTCCACAATTCTTTTTTAAAAATAACATCTCAAGTACATCTCTTTAAACAATTTCTTTCCCTGAATCATTTTTTACCCTGTTGATGAATAGGCCCTAGTTGGAGCTATAGTAGATAATCTGAGGTATCTCTCAGCTCATAGCTGCACATCCTTGAAAGCTGCCAGGACTTTAGTGCCATCCTACACTTTCCACTCCAACTCCAACCATGGCTGTGAGGGGATGGATCCCAGATGGATGTGTGACCTCCACCTCTTCCTATTCCATTGTCTTTCCCAGGAGTTTGGAATCTGAATTAGGACACATTAGTCAACCTGAGGACATAACGACCTGGCAGCCAAGGCTGTCACTGCGTGGAAGTTATCTTTAGCCAACACTCCCTAACTCCACTTAGACCAATTTTCTGTGAGACCAAAAATATAAATACCAAGTTTGTACTTTGACAACTAAAAAATGCATTGGAACATAGGCTAGACCAGGAATAGGTCTCATAAGCATACATTTGCCTTTAAAGTAGGAAGAAATAAGAGAAAATTTTCTTCGAACATGTGAACATGGAGAAGGATATATTATTTCTGGCAAAAAGTGCCCTAAGGCTATATTTCCAATTTGAGACATGTGGGCGGTTTCCTGGTAGCAAAATGTGCTGCATGGTGGCTTTTTTTTCTTTGTTTGTATGCTGTTTTTTCCCAAAGATTATCTAATTGTGCTGCATTATGTAGTAAGTTATATTAAATAGATTGACACATGACTCTACTGTATCATTATAATGTTGCCCTTCCATGACCTCCACATTGTACTTGGTCACTTTTATCTTTCATGTTTCTTTAGTAAAGCTTCAATCAGAAATGAAGCTACCAAATACATACTATAGATGTATATAAAAAAGAAAACGATGCGTGGGCTGCCTTGTTAGATTTTAATACATATAATATTCAACACAGTGCTTATTTCAATAAAATTGTAAGACAGAAACAAAGAATTGTTGACTATTCAGAAGATAGCATATAAATATCTAGAAAACTAAGAGAAAGAATCAGGTCATTTCTACAGCCCAGAAGCGAAATTGACTATCACATAGCAGGGGAGATACTTTTAAATTATCTCATAGTGCTTCTTTCCTTCCTTTATGAGATACACAAATAAGGCTTTTTTTTTTTTTTTTTTAGTGGGGGTGGCGGGATACTACTTATTTAATTTTGATGTGAAATTGATTTGGCATCTTTCATTTTTGTATCAACTCATTTTCTGGACTCCTCCTTCCTCCTTCTGACCTGTAGGTTTCCGCCCACACCCTCTCCTGCACATGGGGAGCTGACTCCCCAAGCTAATTTGCTCTGCTTGGCAGTGCATCACGAGAAAGTCCAAAGAACAAACAACGCCTTGCTCTGTTTCTTGCAATTAAGGCTTATTAATTGCATTGGAATCAGGAATGCTTCAGTTCCCAGCTTTTATGATCGCCCCCTTTTATCCTTCACACAGCTGATTTAGTGAGACTAGGATTGCATGAGCATTGCCAGGAGAAACTCACACTACTAGCTGGTTGTTTCTTGTAAATAATGCCCAACTATTAGAAAATATTGAATTTGCTTTTACTTTCCTTAATACTAAAAACATTACCTAGAAAAAATGTACATATTCAACTTACATTAAATTCCTCTTGAAATGAACACATTTTCTACTTAGTTCATGTATCAACTTTGGGTTCACTTGCTTTGGATATAAAAGGAAGTTGGAGACCAATCTTCTAGTCATTCTGGGGCGCTCACATCAGAAGAATGGCAAAAGCAACTGTTCATTTAAGATATTGTTTACTGGACACTTTCAATAAGCTAATTCTCTTTTAAATACTTAACCTAAAATATATTATTATTATTATTATGTCAGAATCTCAGAATCTTACTCTGTTCCTCACGCTGAAGCACAGTAGCACAATCACAGTTCACCACTGTCTTACTTCCTGGGCTCAGGCGATACTTCACCTCAGCCTTCCGAGTAGCCAGGATTACCATAAAGAACTACAGGACATGCCACCATGTCAGACTAATTATTTTTATTTTTATTTTTATCTTTTGTGGAGTCGAGATCTCACTATGTTGCTAGGTTAGTCTTGTACTCAAACAACCTTCCCACCACGACCTCCCAAAATGCTGGGATTACAGTCATGAGCTACAACACCCAGTTTTCCTTTAATTTTTATAAAGATCCTGAATGGTTGGTTATCTCCAAATTATCATCCTAATTTCACACGTGAGGTCACTGAGGCACAGAGCTTTAGTGAATTATTCAAGATCGCACAGCCAGGAAGAGGCTGCACTGGGAGTAAAACAGTTCATTCTAGAAAATATACCTTTAGCCTCAGTACCACACTGTCTTTCAGCAATGGGAGGAATGTGTAAAATACTTGAAAATATCTCTATTTTAAGGGAATCTTGTGGTTAAATATTGCTACTGAGGACTCATTCTCAGCCATTGCCTTTCCACTTTTCATTCTAAAACTAACTTTTTTACCATGGTACCATTTACTTGGTTCTTACTCAGACTATAAAAGCATGATATGGTGTTTCATACTCAACAGATCAAGGAGTAAGGAAATTTTGCATTTCGATAACAGGGGACTACAGTGTGTAAGACAATCTACATGAAATGCAATATGATCAAGTCTACATATCTGTCCCTCTCAAGACTCCTCTTTAAGTGCCCATTTCTTAGTTCCTCTTGGACATCTTCACATGGTTCTCTCATGAGCATTGCACATCTACCATCCATGACTGCTTCCCCAGCCTTTACCTTGCACGCAAACACAAGTCTGTTTTTCCATTTCATCTTCTTTTCATCTTCAGCTAGTGGAACCACCAATTACCAGAAAAAGATGAGAATTACCTCTGACCTTTTATTCTCTCTTCTTTTTCTACCTTGGCATCAAGGCCTCCCTGAAACCCCTACCCTTTCTTGACTGGACTTCTCTAGTCATGTCTATTTATACTTTACTGTCTACCTTCCAACAGCAGACAGATGAATCTTCTGACACACAAATTATGTCGTGTTACTCATATGCTTCATTTCTTTAGCAGTTTCCATACCTACAGGATTCATTTCAAGATCCTTCTACCCTCTTGGCCTCACCTTCCAAAAATGTCTACACATTCTCTTCACTACAGCCACACCAAGGTGCACTCTACCTCACAACCAGCTGAATGTTCTTACAGCTCTATCACATTGCTCACAATCTTGTGGATCCCAACCCCTGCTTAATTGCCTGGTTGACAGCTATTTTTCACCCAGGACACATCAGCCACTACCTACTTTTAGAAATCTTTTTTCACTGAAGACCAGCATATCTCAAGTAGCTTAGGTTTTCTTTTTATATGCTGCTGCTTTCATGCAGCTACTTCAATTTATTCTGTACACAAAGAAACTTGATCATACTGTCTCTAGTCATTGTTTTCTGAATATCTTCTCATGTTGAGGTTTTGGAAGACAGACTATGTGCTAATCATCTCTATATCCCAACACTTGGAATTTTGCCCAACACTTTGTATTGCTCAATACATGCTTATTAAACTGAACAGAAATGTTAATACATGCCTTAAAATTGTGATTAACAATAAATAGAAATATTGTTGGTTTCCCTAAACAATAAGAACACAAATAAAATGATGGGAAGTTGAATATAAAAGAAAACTTGCAGGGCACTCTGGTGTTTTGCACATTAAATTCAACAGCCTCCATATTCTATGCTAATACAAGCAATATTCAAAGATTTCTGACAGTGGTACCTCAAGACTTTCCATTACCAGGCTTAATTATTTGCAGTAGATTTTATCTTCTATCACGTACATTTTTATGCATATTTGTACAGATGCAGCCCAGATCACATCAACTTGGAGGTAAAAGTAGAATCACAGTCATCATTAAAAACTCATTTCTTCTCTTCTCTAAACTGCTCTGTAAAATTTCCAGACCCCTCTCAAATTTTCCCCAACTAGTTTTTATAGACTCCACACAGGTTCCCAACCTGCCCTGCCTATGCGTTCTGTCTCTGCTGATGCCTTCTGCTGGCATGGGGCTCTTTGTTTTGGGCAAGATGGTATCTGTGCAGAGTGTTCATGTCCGACTCTCACCTTTCTACCAGAACAGCTATTCAAGACAGCCTGGAGTATTCAACAGGCAGGATGGGCACATTCTTAGGACACTATGAGACATATCGGCCAATAACCTTATAGTTATTTTTCAAAAATACATTCATATAGGTTTTTATGCCTAAATCAGAATTTCTATTTAAATTTTCTTACATTCATTTAGCAGCTTGGAATGACTATTTTTGGAATTCTGTGTGAGAAAATTCTCCTAATCTTTTCTATCTCAGGACTTCTAAGGCTCTTGAGTAATGTCAACTGCAGTGCCTAGTGTGGAGGGTGGGTGCTCATACAATGTATGTACTGTTAGCACCATCTCATGCTGGAAACTCAAACATGTGCTTCACGTGTCCCAGGTCTTCTTCTTCTTCTTTTTTTTCCTATTTCTATTGCAGTTCCCTTGCTAGTGACTTGGTGTGTTCATGGAGACTGAACAAAAGGGCAACCTGAGAACAGTGTTTAGAAATGCCCTTCTTTGTAGACTTTGGCCTTTGATTCTCTTTCCTTCCTTCCTTCCTTCCTTCCTTCCTTCCTTCCTTCCTTCCTTCCTTCCTTCCTTCCTTCCTTCCTTCCTTCCTTCCTTCCTTCCTTCCTTCTTTCCTTCCTTCCTTCCTTCCAGGATCTCTGTCACCCAGGCTGGAGTATAGTAGGTGTGATCAGATCTCATTGCAGTCTTGATCTTCTAGACTCAAGTAATCCTCCCACTTCAGTCTCCAGAGTAGCTAGGACTACCGGTGCACACAACCATGCCTCGCTAATTTTTATTTTTTAAATTTTTCTCTAGATGTGGGCTCTTAATATGCTGCCCAGGTTGCTTTTGAACTCTTGGCTTCATGCGATCCTCCTACCTTGGCCTCCTAATGCACAGGGATTATAGGTGTGCACTACCACATCTGGACGGCCTTTGTCCCTTAAGATAAACTGCTCTCAGCCAGGCACCTTGGTGCTTTATATAACCAGAATCTGAGCAGACCCACCCACTACCTCCAGTAAGTTTAGAGCAAGGGTCACTGGAATTAGGTTCCATATGGGAATATTGATTCACTAGTAAATTTTAAAATATTCTTCAGTGACAATTTTTGATGTGAAAATAATGTCTTAAGCTGTTGACCAAACACAGTTCGCAGTACTATCCCTTACCCAATTAATTTGGCTAACTGAAATGTTACCGCATCATTTTTGTCTCAGAATTTTAAAATACACAAAAGAGGACTTTAGAAAGAAAGCATCAAGAAATCCTTAAGTACATCCAAAAAACTGAATGCAAGGGCCACATGTCACCAATGTGGTTCTTGTTCCTGGAGAGTCAGGGACTGAGCAGGAGCTGCAGAAGTTAATTCATGAATACATGGTCTTCATCTAATTATTCTATATGCAGTGTTCAGGTGGCCTCATTAGTTCATGGACAAAGAATGGGCAGGGATGAGAGGATTTTCTTTTAATCCCTATCACAGAACACCCTTGGGCTTCACTGGTTCTGCAGGGAAATTTCCAAAAACTAACTATAATGAATCGTCTCATTTTAAAGAAAAAGAAGTGGCAATTACAGTAACAATGAATGCCAGATTTGCTTTGATTCTTCTTCCAGGCCATCTGCTCTGCTCTTTGTGCTCTGCATTGTAGCGTCTGTTGAGATCATTGAGCAAGATAAATGAGAATAAGCAACATAGACTTTACTTCATTGAATCCTGAATTGCTCAAATACATAGTCTTGTTGTTTAAGGAGTCATCTTTAAATTTAAAACTAAAATAAATATAGAACATTCAAGTGACTTTGTGATATATGCTGTCTTAGTTTGGGCAAAAGCTAAGCTGCTGTTACAGAAACAAAAAAAAAACACACAACAGTAGAGTTTTAAAAAAGCAGTGTCTTTCAGAAAATAGCCAGAGGTGAGTTGTCCTGAGCCAACTATGAGGCCCTGCCATCCCCGCATTTTGTTTGTGTTTTGCTTGTGGTCTGCCAGGTAGGAGAAGCAAAGCCTGACCTGATAGAGAAGACAGGAAGTCACCCAGAAATCCTGACCGGGTGGTGCACAGAGAAACTTGGTGAGATTCTCAGTTGCCTTTTCTTAGAGAGAGGGAGAGTGTGTTGCGTTAACAGAAGGATGTATGTGGAACTGGAAAGGAGTGAAGTTAGAGGGCAGATAGAGACCCTGTCTCCCAATATTTCTTCTCTCCTTCTTACTTTGGGTAACGTGGGCACGTGTATCCTGCCCAACCCTACAAGTTCTCCCAGGCTTTTTTTCAGTGAGTAAGGCCATGTGACCAGGCTTAGGCTGACAAGGATGAAAGAGTTGGAAGTAGGCAGTTTCCAGTTGTCTCTTTACAGGTGCTGACTCTGCCCTCTACTTTTCTGTTGCCTGAAAAATGCCGACAATTGGAGCAACCATAGATTGAAGATAGAAGACCACTTCTAGCCCTGGATGCTCACCTCTGATGTGTTTATTTATATAAGGATATCGTGACAGTTTTTGAAACATAGCATCAAGAAGTGAAGTCTACGTCCCTTCCTTTCAAAGGTCTTGTAACTCCTTTGACTAATGGAGGATGGCAGAGCGATGGTGTGTGACTTTCACAGCTTGGCCAGAGAAGAAGTCCTATGACTTCCCTGCTCTCTCAGAATGTCATCCCCAGAACCTTCCCCACTGGAACACAGCTCCCTGCCATGTTAGATCCCAGAACAGTGGAGAGGCCACATGTAGGTGCTTGGTTGACAGCCCCAGCTGAGCCGAGCCTTCAAGTCCTCCCAGCTCAGGTACAGATGAATTCAGACTGTGCCCAATCATTTAATTTTTTTCAGACATTTAAGCCTTCCCTTCTGAGACCCTGGAAACCAGGCAGGCCCTCCTGTCCAGTCTGAATTCTTGACCTATAATATCTGTGAGCATGATACAATGCCTTAAACATTTTGGGGTGTCTTTATTAAAGCAATTTAGCCGATACCCTAACTAATGAAAATGGCATCAAAAGTGATTTAAATAATTCAAACTAAAACAAGACCATTTTAAGTTCCCAAAACTATACTGAATGTTAACTAACTGTCTCAGATAGCAACTACTGCCCTATCCCTAAGCATCTAAGACTACCAGCAGTTCTGCCAAAACCTGCTCAGAACAATGGAGAATAAAGAGAATTTTGCCCTAAAATTTGATTCTCTGGTTGTATCGTGAAAATTTGTCTGGTTTTCTGGACTGATGTCATTCAAATCTATGCCTTCCTTCCTTTCTCTGGTAACTTACTGCTCAGAAGTCTAAGGGTGGATGAAGTTTGAGTTAAGTCTAACTTATGGTCCATACCTACATAATAAAGTTGTAATTGAAACCTCTCCTGTTAACCCTTATTTCTGGCCTGGTACATAACTCCACGGTCATTAAATAATCAGCTACTTGCCTCTGAGTTTGCTTTTGAGTCTCTGAATATACATGCACAATTGAGAGCTCTTGTTGTAACAGGGTCCACAGCAACTATATGTTCTAGTTTCATGACTCCAAAAGTCCCTTTTTTAGGAGGAGTAACTTTCATTTCTATTATTTTTTCATTATATTATTAGGATGCCGGCAAACGGTATGAAGATTCTACTGCATCTACATGGACATCTACGGATACAGAGCCAAATGTAGATACAAATTACAGAACATCCCTGGACCACTAGAGAGAAAGAAAAAGAAGTTTTGACCAGTTAAACTATCCAAGGGGGTACACACATCATAATGTCAACGCAGGAAATTGGCGCTTCCACCACTGACCTCTAGACTTGCTTTCCTCTTCAGCCAAAGGAGATGACTGATTCCATTGCATCTTTTCAGGACAGCTATGAGGAAGAAACTGCAAGGTGTAGACAGTTTTGACCTACTCTTATAAGAGACCTTAATAGGGTTATTGCACATCCAATTGGAGACCAGTAATAACTAAAGTAACTGAACACACATCCCCTAAGTTGCACATAGGCAAAATGAGTCCCAAAAATGTAAATGCTTCTGAACCCTCTCTTTTCTTTCTTTATATAGATAAAGTCCTACAAAGTGGCAGACTGAAGATGAAAATCCAATAACTACACTTTCTCACATTTGGAGACATGGTAAATAATCAAAATTAGCTTTGATTTTGTTCACTTTCTCTCTTCTTTATTTCTTTCTGGGTTTTTTTTTTTGTTTGTTTTTTTGACTGTTTTATTGTAATGCTATAGATTAAAATGAAATTCCTATAGACCAGGCTTAGTTTATTAGTTTACATAAACTATCTAAACTATATAACATCCTTTTATTAAGACAAATACTTTTTTGTTTGTATGCTTGAAAATGCTTGGACAATCCAGTGCAAGGAAATTGGGAGGAAAATCCTTTTGGTGCAGAGCAAGGTGGTAGGAGAGAACTTAGAGACAGGAGAGCTGGATTCTAGTTCTGTTATGCCCTGGTGACTCTGACTCAGTCTCTAAAGTCCAGGTTCCTCCTCTATAAATTTTGGGTTGTACTGAATTATTTATAAATTGTCTTTCATTTCTAAGATTTTGCAATCAAATTTATTTAAAGAATAGGAGTTAGGAGTGTGGGTTCTTGAGCCCATTGCCTGGGCTCAAATCCCAATTCTCCCACTTACCATCTGTGTAACCTTGGGTGAATGACTTAACTTTATGTATCTCGGCTGAAGAAATGTGCAAATGATTATCTCTACCTCATAAGGTAATATTAAGAGTAAATGAGGCAACATGTATATAGTGACTGGGATGGTGCCTGGCACACACAGGGCTCAATACGCATTTAATTACATTGTGCAAACAGCTATACTTTATATTAACTAAGTGCCAGGCACTGTGCTAATCTTTGCATTATTTCTTTCGTTCTTCATATCAACTATTTGAAGTTATTTTGACTTTTCTGATAAGGAAAACAAGGTCCAGAGAGCTCAAAAACCCAAGATCTCAAAACTAGGAAGCTGTGGAGCATTGTCTCCACCGTGGGCGGCCCACAAAACCTTTGTCACGTACATTTGCATAGCCATAAATTATGTCTTATTGAAAATTCTAAGAAAGGGCTATGCATAAAACATATCCCAATCTTTAGAATCGAAGAATTATTTGAAGATGGTTTGGCTTTAACTCCTGAATTTGTGATCCTTATTATGTTCACCTGTTTTTTCAGTGTCCCTTTTTGGCAAGGTTTATATTCCTCATTTTCCTTCGGCCATTTGCCTCATTTTTAGTTCCGTTTCTGCAGAACAGTCTGAATCCCATAGCTCAATTCTCACTTTCAGCCTCGTTCCCAGAGCACAAAGAGGAGAAGTATGTAATTTGTGTCCTTATATTAACCAGGCAGTTCAGATGTCAGCTATTTCCATGTTAAGTTTTTATTTGCTAGCAGGGTGATTTCTTCACTGTTCTCTTATTTATTTATTTTCACAGCCTGGAGAAGATAGATAAACAGAAAGACAAAAGGCTAAGTTATCCTGAGTGAGAGGAAAGGGAGGGAAGCAAAAGGACAGATGGACAAAATGAGGGGATGTGTGGGTTGGGGTCACTATGTCCAGCCTGTGACTGTGGCCACTTTAGAGTCTGGTGAAGAAGGTGTACATGTCATGATGATAATGTAATAGAAGGTGGTGCTCTCAAGGATGGAAGGACAGAGCTATTTGTGGAAGAGTTCCTGATTGGTGTGCTGCTGTTGAAATCACCTTTAAAAAATTAATAAAAGTCCACAAGGTCAGAATTGTAATGGGAGTCTGCATTTTATTAAGATCTAAACTGTAAGATGTTTATTACACTTATTTTCTTTTCTTCTCAACCTTTTCTTCCTCCATGTGCAGTCTAGACCCCCCAGGGATGTCTGCAAGATTAATGAGCTTGTTTTTCTGTTGAAGAACAATGGTCTACAGATCATGCCACCTCCTTGATGGTATCCAGAAGTTTAATCAACCAAAGGATGTGAGCAGCTTTGATCACCAGCGATTCCCCCTCCCCCGCCACATTCTTTGTTCACAAATTTGTAACCCACCCTCTCCAATTCTTCCTATCGATAACAGAAACCTAAGACTTGTGTTTGAGATAGTTTTCAGACTCTGCATTCCGTAGACCATCTGATTCCAACCAGACTAGTGATCACTGTCGCCCACCCAAAAACTGCCTAGGTGCATGAAGACAATCTCAACCCCACTGTGCTTTTATCCCCAACCAATCAGAAATCCCAATTTCCTAACCTTTTATCTGTCAAATTACCCTAAATACCCTGGCTTCTGAATTCTCTGGGAGGTGGATTTGAGAAATATCTCCTGCCTTCCTAGTCAGCTGCTTCGTGATTATTAAACTTTCTCTCTATTGCAACTTTTGCTGCCTAAGTTTTGGTTTTTCAGGGCAATGGGCATAAAAATCTGAAAATTTGCGACACTGTCAGTGAGTGGATGGTGGGTGTCAGGGAATTTTCTCAATTTGGCCCTTCGAAACTAGTCAATATTACAAAGGTCCGACAAGGCCTCACAGTAAGGGCAATGCTTTAAATGCCCTCGGAGAGCTTAACAAATGCTTAAAAACTTAGGATTGAGGATGAAATCTGACCTTTTTCTTTTACTCAAATTCCTAAGAGGATTGGGGAGTCACACCTTATAAGCATCTAGCATCTTGACTTCATCTGTATATCAACAAATCTATGCTTTTCTGTCCTTATGTCTCAGTAAAACAGGTTAACTCCTGATAAGGACTACATACTGCCAGTCAAGAAACCTTTAAACCCACCTATGACCTGCAAAATCCTGCTTGGAAATGTCCTTCCTCCCCTGGCCAAACCAATGAGAATCTCACATGCACTAATTTACGGATTTTGTAACCTTTGCCACCCTAAAACTGTATATAACCAAGCTCCATTTGGTCATAGTGGGCACACATTCTCAGGACTTCCTGTGGTTGAGTGTACCCGGTCTTAAATCCTCAAGTTTGCCTCAAGAATAAACCATCTTAACATATTTTACAGACTCTGGCATTTTTTTGTCAGCATAATTAATAAACATAAAATTCCTTACTAGACACAGACAGAGAGATAGGACAAGTCAGCTCAGACTTGGGAAATGAAGGAAAGAAGTATGTTAGGCAAAATCTGATCACTTGAATGTGGCTAACAATTTTGTCTAGAGTCATAAAAGCAATCTGAAACAGACTAAGGTTCCAGGCCTCATTCTCAAAGCCAAGTAAGAGCTAGGCCCTTGTTAAAATGACTGAAGCAGATAAAACCTGACTTTGATAGCCCACAGCACACTTCCAGCTTTCTCCCACTGTCCGGCAACCCAGGTGCTCTCTAGACTCCTCATCTCTCACCACCCTTTCCTCCTGCTGACGATCAGTTGCCCAAAAATCCCCCTCAAAAGCACAAGTTGGACAGTGACTTTGCCTCTTCCTTCCTCCTGGAGGCTCTCACATTTCTTTCTTTTTTTTTTTTTTTTGAGTTGGAGTCTCACTCTGTCGCCCAGACTGGAGTGCAGTGGCCGCTCCCGGCCACCGCAGCCTCGACCTGCTGGGCTCTGGCAATCCTTCCGCCTCAGCCTTCCCAGTAGCTGGAATTACAGGCATGCGCTACCACGCCCGGCTGATTTTTTGATTTATTGTAGAGATGAGGTCTCACTGCCCAGGCGGGTCTCGAACCCGCGGGCTCAGGCAATCCACTCACCTCAGCCTCCCAAAGGCGCGGGATTACAGGCTGAGCCGCCGAGCCCCGCGGCTCTCACATTTCAATGATAGCACCTGAGGAGGGAGAGTCATTGGGGTTATAAGACGTGAGTGTCTAATGGGGGGTCTCCAGGGAGTAGTAGAGGAGTTATCTGGGGCAGTAGGGTTTTCTGCTCCCCTTAGAACCGAGCACATGTGAACAACTTACTCCATCTAAGCAATTGCTTGTGATCAATGACAAAATCTACCTTTTTTTAAAAAATGTCCAAACAAAGGGAGACTTATCCAGTTTAGTGAGACACTGCTACTGTGGTGGCTTTCAAGTCAGGCATCCTGCATGCCAACTGCTCTCTGGAACAAGGGCGTCCAGTTGGAATCCTGTCGGCCTTCAATACTAATTTCTAAGATGAGTTCTTTTTGGAGCTATTGTGGGTGGTAACAATCAAATTCTCTCTCTCTCTCTCTCTCTCTCTCTCTCTCTCTCTCTCTCTCTCTTCCTTTTATTTTTTAGTGAAAAGACTGAGTCAGAAATGTCAAGGAAAAAAATATCCTTGTAGAGTCTTGTAGCAATGGTATTAGGGTCGTCTCAAACTGGTTGTATCAAAGCAGTCAAATCACTAAGGTTGCACAACAACTCATCATGGGTATCAGCCTTAGACTTGATCATATGTCCCCTAAGCTCTTAGTGTCCCTTCCCCTAGTTTCACTGTAAAGAGAAATAATTTTCGGATACACTCAAAAGTGGGCCTTTCAAAGATTTATCTAAGCATTGTCTTAGTCCTCTCAAGAGACAGTTTAAGTCTTTGGCTAACTGCTTTCCACATTTATTTCTCCCCACACCAGGATGTATATCTAAAATAACATTTATTTACAAAACTGTATCTTAGCAACAGTGGCACAGCACAAGAGTGTGTTATCTAAAGCAAACCAATTCTGGCCATAAACTATATAAGCAAAGCAGCCAAATGTGATTGGTATAGCTCTCCTGTGATACTGTGAGCCTGAGGTGTTACATGAGATTAAAGTCATATTTTTCAGACCTGAGGTGACCCATTAGTCATGTTTAACTCAAGGGATGGGCAATATTTTTTATTCACAATTATGGAATCATAAAATTTTAGAGCTGAAAGGGATTTTGGAAGCTGCCTAGTTCAGTCCTGTGATATTATAATGAAGAGGGGAATAAAAAGGAAAAGAAAGGGATAATTCGCTTTCCTCCAGTACACAGGTGGTTGGTAGCAGAGCTGGTGTGAGAAATCAAGTTTCTTGACTTTGGTCCAAGTACTCCAGTAATTTTTATATGAGAATACTGGTTTAGTCTTTATTCTACAAGGGCTCATTTAAATTCTCACTTTAAAAATGGGCTTCTGAATGAAATGTTTCAACATGTATGAATATAAATTAGAAAAAGCTTAGTATTTTTTTTGCAAAAAATAGATTTCAATTTACATAATTCACAGCTTACTACTATTTTTTTTTTACCTTTGCAGTGATCACTGAAACTAAGAGTTACACATTAGTAAAAACTCTAAGTAATTGCTTGTGATCAATGACAAAATCTATTTTTTGTTTATGTCTAAATTAAGAGGACTCACCCAGGTTAGTGAGACATTGTTAAAAGTGCTTATTTTAGAGTCACCCAGCTTCCACTTGAATCCCAATTCTACTAACTATTAATACTTCCTTGGAAAAGCTGTCTGATGCTGCTGTGTGCCAATGCCTCCAACTTAAAAGTTAAGATATATTCGTATTTATAGGGCTATTGGGATAATTAAATGAGATGATTTATGTAAAATGTTTTTAGCAGTTACTGGAAAAGAGCACATACATACATGTCAACTATCTTAATCTGTAATGGCAAGTCAGTCATTAGAACACAAATGGTACATTCTCCCCACCTCTTTCTCCTTTTGGTCTGAGAATCTTATATTCAAATTCCAAACAGCAAGCTTATTATTAAGGATATTCTCAATGGCTGTTTCACAAATTATGGCAAAAGTTTTTCATTTATTTCACCGTAGTTTTTTTTTTAAATTTTCTGATAGTCAATAAATGCATTTACAAGATGGTTAACTAGGTACAATCTACAGTCTTAAAACAGAGAAAAAGAAAACAAAACAAAACAAAAGAACCCCACCTTTCATATGATTTCAGAACCCATGACTTCAACCCCATTAATGTGATCTTCAAATAGCCAAATTAGCCAATTTCAAAAAAAGTTATTCAAAGTGTATTTATTTACAACTATGTGATAAAAGAAACTGATGTCCCAAGAGATTAAACACTTATTCTAAATTAAAAACCCAGCCATCAATTTTACTTTATTAGAGCCCTAAAATAAATTTTAAATGAAGAGTATGATTTTCATTAATTAATTCAGGCATGAAAGAAGCAGTCTCTCAATATTTTTACATATCTCCTTCCAAGACCTGAATCCAATCATTCCTTAGACTGCCAGGCTATCTATAAAATGAACCAAAGACTCAGAGAAACCAACAATCCTGATAATGAGGTAAAGATAGTTTTTGTATGCCATGCATTCTTGGTAACTCATTAAGAGCTGTTGCACCAAAACTACTGGAGTATTTAAAAAATTATTACAGATCATTAAAAAGAATGTCCTTTACAGTTATAAATGGACCTTAGATAATACAGTAAATGAGACTAAAAGTTTACCTTAATTTTTAATGAGAACAAGCAATTATATTCTCTTTTCATTAAAATCTACGTTGGTATTCACAGAATAGAAACAACTGTCTAGGTGTGGTGGCTTACACCTATAATCCCAGCACTTTGGGAGGCCAAGATGAGAGGATTACTTGAGCCCAGGAGTTTGAGACAGTCTAAACTTCATCTCTTCCAAAAAAAAAAAATTAGCCAAGAGTGGTGACATGTGCCTGTAGTTCCAGCTGTTTGGGAAGCTGAAGTGGAAGGATTGCCTGAGCCTTGGGAATTGAGACTGAGGTGAGCCACGATTGCACCACTGAACTCAAGCCTGGATGACAGAACAAGATAGAGCTTAAAAAAAAGAAAAAAAGAAAGGGGAATGACTGAATTTTTTTCAGAAATATAAACTCAAATGTTAACTGGCATCCACTACTCGAATTTGGCTCATATCTTTGATCTGGTCAGCCTGTAACATTTGTATAGTTTGTAATTATAAAGCTAGCATAAGTATTTTTAAAGCATTTTACCCTTATTACCTATGTACTCAGAAGGAAGGGGCAAAAGAGAGTCAAATAAGAGAGACAGCTACTCTGAAGAAGCACAGTGAGTTAATAATGGAGCTAGAACAGGAGGCCAGATATTAAACTAGGACCATGGTTTTTTTTAGAAAAGTATGCTTAATAAAATATATATATATATATATACACACACACATATATATATGTATATACATATATATACATATATATTTATTTTAAAGCTGTGGAGTGCAATTCAATATTAAGTATACAAGTGGACATTGCACAGGTAAAGTCTGGTCTCCCTTTAGTCCCCACTTTGCCTGGTTTGAGATCAGGTACCCTTATTGATGTTGTGTCCCACCTCCCACCCGGGCAGTATCCCACTATTGCCAATCCCTTTCTTATAGTATTATGGTAAATACGCAGATTCCACTTATGAGTGAAAGCATGTGGTACTCTGTTCTTTGCTTCTGTGATAAATCACTGAGTATTTTTGACTCCAAATTCACCCAAGTTGCTGTGAAGTCCATATGTTTGTCCTTCTTTATGACTGTGTAATACTACACTGCGTATAGGTATACATTTTTTTTAGCCAGTCTGGTTTCGATGGGCAGCACAGTTGGTTCCATGTTTTTGCCATTGTGAATAGTGCTGCAATAAACATGTGTATGCAGGTATTTTTTTTTTTTTGTAGAATGCTTTGAGTTTCTCCGGGTATGTTCCCAGTAGAGGGATTGCTGGGTCATATGGAAGGTCAATTTCTAGTTCTTTTTGGAAATCACCACGCTGCTTTCCACAGAGGTTGAACTAGTTTGCATTCCCACCAGCAATGTAGAAGCATTCCCTTTTCTCTGCTTCTTCACCAGCATCTGTTGTTGTTTGTTTTATTAATGATGGCCATTCTTACTAGGGTTAGGTGGTATCTCAATGCGGTTTTGATTTGCATTTCTCCGATTAGTGAGACTGAGCACTTTTTCAAGAGTCTGTTGGCTGCCAATATATCTTCTTTTGAGAAGTGTATTTTCATGTATTTTGCCCACTTTTTAACAGGGCTGTTTGATTTTTCTTTTTTCAGCATGTTTGAGTATCTCACAGATCCTGGATGTTAGGCCTTTGTCAGATATATAGGTGGCAATAACCCAGGAAATTGACTCCATAAGAAAACTACCTACCAAAAAAAAAAATTCCTGGGCCAGACACTTTTCCAGCAGAATTCTACAAAACAAACTAGAAGGAGCTGATACCAATCTTACTGAAAATATTCCAGGCAATTGAGAAAGATGGAATACTCTCCAAATCATTTATGAAACTAACATCGCCCTGATGCCAAAACCAGGAAAACGTACAACAAAAAAGAGAACTACAGGCCAATATGCCTAATGAAAATACATGCGAAAATTCTCAACAAGAGTCTAGCAAACCAGATCCAATAACACATCTCAAAAATCATTCACCATGACCAAGTAGGCTTCATCTCTGGAATGTAGGGCTGGTTCAACATCCACAAGAATATAAATGTAATTAAATACATCATCAGATGTAAAAACAAGAACCACATGTTTATCTCATTAGATGCAGAAAAAGCTTTTGATAAAATCTAGCATCCCTTCTTGATAAAAACCCTTGAACACCTAGACATAGAAGGAACATACCTCAAAATAGTAAATGCCATTTATGATAAACCCATAGCCAACAATATTGCTCAACAGACATAAACTGGAAGTATTTCCCCTGAAAACCTGAGCAAGACAAGGCTGTCCACTCTCACCCCTACTGTTCAACATTGTGTTGGAAGTCCTAGCAATAGTTATTAGACAAGAGAAGAAAATCAGGGGTATATGAATAGGAAAAGAAGAAGTTATCCCTCTTTGCTGGTAACATGATACTTTACCTCAAAAATCCAAGAGAATCTGTCAAAAACCTCCTTGTACTCAGAAAGCCTTTGACAAAGTCTCATGTACAAATTAAATGTGCAAAAACAGTCACATTCTTATACACCAACAACAAACAAGCAGAGAACTAAATAAAAAGCACAATCCCATTCACAATAGCCACCGTATATTAATGAGAATGTTTGGAAAAGTCTTTTCTTATAGTCTTCATTTTTCTTTTTTTTTTCCTCTTACAGACCAATTATTTGCCACCCAGTATTATTTCCATTTTTAATTCAGTTCCTCAGGAATTTGATATTGATTTTATAGCTGCTGCTTTTAGGAGACTGTCTAGGACTTCTCAGTAGCTAGTCAATGCTTTATTTTGTATATAGCATTACTCTCTTAGCCAAGAGAAATTTCATAAATGCATTCATTTTTTTAATGTAATAAAGATAAGTAGGATTATCACATAATGGTCCCTAGAACCATTTATTACAAACACTTATTTGTTAGATAATATAACTAGGAAATCAGATGCAGAGCAAAAAAAAAAAAAATGGCAATAAGATATATGAATAGGATCATATCCCGAGAAAATAGCCTTGAATTAGATGAGTAAGAAGACAACTTTAGATATTATTAAAGATAGGTAACTGGTTACTTTTGTAAGAGTAGATTTTTTTAAAAAAAAGTATGGCAGAGTTAAGACAGAATTAAATAAAAGAAATGTAAAATAACCTGCAGGAACACTGAGGAGTGAGGAATAATGCTGAAAATTTAGGGAAAATCACAAGGAGAAAAAACCATTTGAGATGAGCATTTTATTTCAAATATGAAAATATGAAGGAATGAAGAAGGGGGGGCAGTCAAAGTTTAAGAATTCTGTTTTGGAGGTCATATTTTGACAGTATTGTTCTATTTGGTTCAATGCTAGAGATGTGTTTGTCGGACAAGTTTGTCTTAGAACAGCCAGTTTTATTTGCAATGACAATTGACTACTCTTTTTACAACTTTTCACAGAGCAGCAGAAAGTGATCAGAGTAAAGTGATAAATATCAATAAAGTGTGGATCTAAAAAGGATCAGGGTAGAAGGTCATGGTTCTATTCAGTCTCTCAACTATATTACACATTCTCCAGTTTCTTTGAAAACAAGCAAAAAGGAAAATAAATCCCAGTATTTATTCTCTCGGGGGGAAAATCTATTATTGACTAGACAGTGAATAAAAATAAATGTGCATGTCTTTTATCTCTGTCACTGCCTCTTTTTTTTTTTTTGAGTTGAGGTCTCATGTTATTGCCCAGACCGGAGTGTAATGGTATGACTCACCCCAGCTTCAATTTCTTGGGTTTAGGCAATCCCCCCAGCTTAGCCTCCTGAGAAACTGGGCCTACAGGCACATGCTACCGCACCAGGCTAATTTTTTCTATTTTTTTATTTTTTGTAGAGACAAGGACTCACTATGTTGCCTAGACTGGTCTCGAACTCCTGAGCTCAAGCAATCCTCCCGCCACAGCCTCCCTATGTGCCGGGATTACAGGCGGGAGCCACTGCGCCTAGCCTTGTTTATTTCGGATCAAGAAGTAACTGATGATTGGAGTTGCTGTATGTGGAATCAAGTGTCTCTTGGATGCCAGAAACGTTTCCTCAGCACAGCACAGACAGCAGCCACCGTTTAGAGTATGCTGCTCTGCAGTTGCACCGCCTCTGCACTGTGTCTGCTGCTTCCCACACCTAAGTCAGCAAGCAGGGCAAACTCTATCTGGCACTGCCCGCACCCACCGTCAGCTGCTATTGCTTCAGGTGAGTTTGTTGCTCCATATAATGAAACTACATCAATCACCCAAGTACTCCTGGTGTTTGTCTTTGTAAGCGTAAAAGAACATTTAAGGTGTAAAAGGAGTTTAGGAAGCATGGCTCTCAGTGGAATTAAAGGAAGTCCTTCTATTCCCCCAAAGTGGCTATATTTACAGCAGTTCAATAACATCTTATCGAGTAAAAAGATGTGGGTGATACTTATAAGAAAAACAATTCAGTTAAAGTTTAAAATACATAAGGTCTGTGATGATAGAAACAAAATTTGTCAAGGCAATGTGAATTGTAAAATAAGTTTATAAAAGCACATTTAAAAGCACTCTACTTTCTTTTGAACCACAATAAACAAGTCACTACTGGGCTTCATCCTAACACCACCAGAGAGTAGATCACCTCTAGCAGTGTCAAATGGCACTTGATGTGTTAACAGCAATCCAAGCACCATCTTGGCTAAAGTTTTAGTAACAAATTGAATTTTGAATAAGTGCAGCTTTTTCTTTAGAATGTTCATTGCATGAATTCATTCACAATTCTCTGCCTCCTTTTCATGATCTGAGATTAAAATATTTGTTCACTAGAAAATACACTGCACAAAGAGAAGAAAAAAAGCCCACTGCAACTGATTAACAAATATCCCAGAAGCGGTGTGACTTTTTTGTTAACTCCCAAGAGATTTTTTAAAAATAAGATAGAGTTGAATTAACTTCTGGGCAACATAATTTCTATATTTGAATTCTTAGTTTTAAAATAAACTTTACTAAAGAAATGGGCCAGGCATGGTGTCTCTTGCATGTAATCCAAGCTACTTGTGAGAGGATTACTTAAGTCAAGAGTTTGAGACCAGCCTGGGCAACATAGCAAGATCCTTGTCTCTAAAAAAATAAATAATAAAAGGTTAGTCAGGCGTGGTGGCATGTACCTATGGTACCAGATACTTGAAAGGCTAAGAGGGAGGATCCCTTGAGTCCAGAAGCAAAGCTGTAATGAGCCACGACCATGCCATGGCATTCCATCCTGGATGACAAAGCAAGGCCTCATCTCTAAAAATAAATAATAAATAAATAGAATTTATTTTTTAAATGGTTTTCAAAATAAATAAAATTCCATTGGACAATAGGACCCAACATTCCACATCTGAAATTGGAATTTTATTTTAGACTATATAGTTGAAAGAATATCAAATAAACATGACAGGCTCTGAGTTTTTTCATTTTTATATATAATACTTTATTCAGAACTTAGATTGCAATGTGAGCGATGTTTGAGGATTTAAGAGATACAGAAGCCAGGCATGGTGGCTCATATCTGTAATTCCAGTACTTTAGGAGGCTGTGGAGGGAGGATCATTTGAGCCCAGGAATTCAAGACCAGTCTGGGCAACATAGAGAGAGCTTGTCTCTACAAAATCCAGAAAAAAATTATCCAGGTGTGGTGGTATGTGCCTGTAGTTTCTTACTTAAGAGGCTGAGGTAGAAGGATAGCCTGAGCCCAGGAGCTGAGGCTGTGGTTAGCTATGATCATGCACTCTAGCCTGGGCGACAAAATGGGAGAGGGAAAGGGAGAGGGAGGGAGAGGGAGACGGGGAGAGGGGGAGAGGGCAAAATACATGAATAGATACTTCTCAAAAGAAGATATATTGGCAGCCAACAGACTCATGAAAAAGTGCTCAGTCTCACTAATCGGAGAAATGCAAATCAAAACCGCACTGAGATATCACCTAACCCTAGTAAGAATGGCCATCATTAATAAAACCACCAACAACAGATGCTGGCGAGAGGGAGAGGGAGAGGGAGAGGGAGCATGCTACAGAAAAGGCAATGAACTAAAACTTTTTTTAAAAGTCCTCAATGATGAAAAGTTATAGAACATATAATAGTTACTCTAAAAACAAAATGCTATGTATTGAAAAAGAGTAAGGGAGCTCTTAACAACCTGTCAAGTAAAATAGGACATCATTCAGTACAAGCTGGAACTGGAGAGGATCAACTTCACTATCCCTATACATCTCTTTATTTTTTATTTATTTTATTTTTATTTTTTGAATTGGAGTCCCCCTCTGTCGCCCAGGTTGGAGTACAATGGCCACTCCCGGTCACCGCAGCTTCGACCTGCTGGGCTCCAGCGATCCTCCCGCCTCCGCCTTCCGAGAAGCCAGAACTACAGGCGCGCGCTACCATGCCCGGCTGATTTTTTTTATTTATTGTAGAGCTGAGGTCTCGCCAGGTTGCCCAGGTGGGTCTCGAACGCGCAGGCTCAGGCAATCCACTCACCTCAGCCTCCCAAAGCGCGGGATTACAGGCTGAGCCACTGAGCCCGGCTTCCTATTCATCTCTTTAATGTGAAAACAGAAGAACATAAAAACATTGGTTTCTCAGTTTGCAATACTGCTGCCAAGTACAGAAGTTCCCAACTTACAAATAGTTTGATTTACGATTTTTCAACTTAGGGTAATGTGAAAGTGATAAACATTTAGTGGAAACCATATTTTGAGTACCCACACATCCCTTCTTTGTTTCACTTTCAGTACACTGTTCAATAAATTTCATGAGACATTCAGCATTTTATTATAAAATAGGCTTTGTTTTGGATGATGTTGGCCAACTGTAGGATAATGTAAGTGATCTGAGCACATTTAAGGCAGAGTAGGCCAAGCTGAGATGTCTGACAAGTTAGGTGTATTAAATGCATTTCACCTATGATACTTTTTATGATAGAAGGAGCATCCATATTTATATTAAGTATGTTTGGATAGCATTGAAGGCATTGAAATGGAGACAGGAAGTCAGGAGGGAGGGGAATGAAAATGGTGTGGATTACTAAGATTACTTAGCTGACACTGTATGTCCATTCTCTTTTCTGTCTCTCTTTCCTTCTTTTAATCAGTGTGTTTTTACCCAGAACTACCTGTCTTCAGAGCAGTTAGATTTTCAGACTCCCAAGGAGCAGAGATTTCAGAAGGGACTCTTTCAAGAAGATAAATATAACTGGCTCGCAGTTGAATCTTCAACATTTTATTTATTTATTTATTTATTTTGAGTTGGAGTCTCACTCTGTCGCCCAGACTGGAGTGCAGTGGCCGCTCCCGGCCACCGCAGCCTTGACCTGCTGGGCTCCGGCAATCCTTGGGCCTCAGCCTTCCAAGTAGCCGGAATTACAGTCATGCGCTACCACGCCCGGCTGATTTTTTGATTTATTGTAGGGATGAGGTCTCGCTGCCCAGGTGGGTCTCGAACCCTCGGGCTCAGGCAATCCACTCATCTCAGCCTCCCAAAGGCGTGGGATTACAGGCTGAGCCACCGAGCCAGGCTGAATCTTCAACATTTTAAATCACTTTACTATCAAAGAACAATTTGACAAACTGGTCATTTCCCTCTTGTTTAATCAGCCATGTTTAAAAACAGATTTGGCACAATGTTATGGCATTTAAATATATGTTGTTGCTAGATATTGTTTGTTAAATGCTATGTAATGATTAGTGATACAACTTGATTTTTAAGGAAAATCTACTTTTCTTTAAAAATTATTCTTTCTAATCGGGCTCGGTGGCTCAGCCTGTAATCCCGCGCCTTTGGGAGGCTGAGGCGAGTGGATTGCCTGAGCCCGCGGGTTCGAGATCCGCCTGGGCAGCGAGACCTCATCTCTACAATAAATCAAAAAATCAGCCGGGCGTGGTAGTGCATGCCTGTAATTCCGGCTACTCGGAAGGCCGAGGTGGAAGGATTGCCGGAGACCAGCAGGTCGAGGCTGCGGTGGCTGGGAGCGGCCACTGCACTCCAGTCTGGGCGACAGAGTGAGACTCCAACTCAGGAAAAAAAAAAAAAAAAAAATTATTCTTTCTGATTTTACTTCTCTCAGATTAAATGTAACATAATAAAATAAGCATATTGAATGTTTTACATCTGTAATAAACAATATTTTAAAATTTCACTTGCAACTTCACTGTCATTCTTAAAATGCTTCAATGATTTTCAAATGTAGTATTTCATAGCTATTTATTTCCTATTTCTACCAAGAGTCTTTAAAACTATTTGTGCCTGATGGGAAAATCCTCTAAAATACTGTTCAGTTTTACAGTAAGGAATAAATTCCCTTTTTTTAACTTGTGGCTCCATAAGCCAAGTTTATTTTGTTGAAATCCTATTGACAGGTTTTTGGTGTTTAGCAGATTTTCTTCCTATCTTGTCTTCATATCTTATATGGCACTTTTAGTGCTCTTTTGAAAAATAATACAGTCAATTTTTTTCCTATCAATTTGTAAAATGTTTATGTGTATGCTTTGTATAAGATGACCATGAATGCTAAAAAAGTGAATTTATTAAACAGCCTAAATTTAAACAGGAGATAAAATGTGTACACTGAATAATAAAGAACACATAGACATAAAAGTGGATGAGCAAATACCCAGGAGGGAAATAAACTTAACTTTATTTTTAAGAGAGGGAGAGAGGGCCTAAAGGGGGCACACAACACTGGGTACCATGTCTCCTTTCAGGGGGAGAGAGGGTTTGGTAGAAGCCCAAACCTCATCTGCATGCAATTTACTTATGTAGCAAAACCACATGGACCTCACAACTTTAAAATAAAAAGAATTTTTATGTAAAAAGAAACAAATAAACATAGTACAATTTTTATTTTAAAGTTGTAAGGTTCATGTGGATTTGCTACATAAGTAAATTGCATGTAGGTGAGGTTTGGGCTTCTAGCAAACCCTCTCTCCCCCTGAAAGGGGACATGGTACCCAATGTTGTGTGCCCCTTATATGCCCTCCCTCTTTCTCTCCTTTAGCAGTTTTCAACATTTGTTGTTCCCACTTTTGTGCTCCCATGCCCAATGTTTAGGGCCAACTTGTGCGTGAAAACATACAGTATTCAGTTCTTTGTTTCTGTACTAGTTCACTTAGAATGGTGGTCTCCAGCTGCATCCATGTTGCTGCAAAGGACATGATTTTGTTCCTTTTTATGGCTTCATGGTAGTCAATCAGGTATATGTATCGCACAGTCCACTTTTGACGGGCATCTGGGTTGTTTCCATGTTTTTGCTACTGTGAATAGTGGTGCAATGAACATAAGTGTGCAGGTGTCTTTTTGGTAAAGTGATTTATGTTCTTCTAGGTATATTCCCAGAAGTGGGATTGCTAGATCATATGGTAGCTCAATTTTTAGTTATTTGAGAAAACACCACATTGTTTTCCACAAAGGTTAAACTATCTTACTATTCCCAGCAACAGTGTAGAAGCATTTCCTTTTCTCCAAAGTCTTGCCAACACCTGTTGTTTTTTTGACTTTTTAATGATAGCTGTTCTGACCAGTGTGATAGATAATTAACTTAAACATGAATGGTTTTAACATGCCACTCAAAAGGCAGAGTGGCAAATTGGATAAAGAAACATGAGCCATCCTTCTGCTGCTTTCAGGAAACCCATCTCATTGCAAATGACACTCACAGGCTCAAGGTAAAGGGTTGGAGAAAGATCTTCCAGGAAAATGGAAAACAGAAAAGGACAGCATTAGCTATTCTTACGTTAGTCAAAATAGACTTTCAACCAATAAGTGTCAAAAAGGAAACTACATAATGATAAAAGGCTCAATCCAGCAGCAAGAAATATCCATCCTGCATATGTATGCACTCAACATAAAAGCACCCTAATTAAACCAAGAGAAGACATAGACAGTCATACAATTATAGTTAGAGACTTTAATAACCTGCTAACAGCCTTAGATAGATCATCAGGGCAAAAAACTAATAAGGAGATTCAGAACCTTAACTTGACACTAGACCAATTGAACCCAATAGAACACTATTATAGAGCACTTCACCCAACAACTATATATTCTTTTCATCAGCACATGGAACATAATCCAGGATTGACCACATACTTGGACATAAATCAAGCATGAATAAATTTCAAAAGGTCAAAATCATACCAAGCGTCTTCTTAGACACAGTGGAATAAAAATTAATAGTATCACCAAGAGGAACCCCCAAAACACACAAATACATGGATATTAAACAACATGCTTCTGAATGACTTTTAGGTTAACACAGAAATGAAGGCAAAAATTAAAAGATTCCTAAAGACAAAACCAAAGACACAACAAAACTTCTGGGATACCATGAAATCAGAGCTGAAAGAGAAGTTTATACCACTGCACACAGATATCAAGAAAATAGAAAGATCTCAAGTATATAGTCTAACATCACACTTAAGGAAGCTGGAAAGACAAAAGCAATTCAATCTCAGAATTAGTTGAAAATGAAAATCATTAAAATAAAGCCCCTGTACTGTATTTGAAGTTTTGTAGTCCAGTACATTGTACTGTCACAGAACCCATGTGATATGGAGGACTATTTATTAGGAGGAAAAAAAAAAAGAAAGGAACACTTCTACACTGCTTGTGGGAATGCAAACTAGCACAACCTCTTTGGAAGACAGTATGGCGATTTCTGAAAGAACTAGAAATTAACCTTCCACATGACCCAGCAATCTCCCTATTGGGAATAAACCCAGAGGAACACAAATTATTCTACAAAAAAGATACCTGCACACGTATGTTTGCTGCAGCTCTATTCACAATAGCAAAAACATGGAACCAACCATTCTGCCCATCGAAGCTGGACTGGATTAAAAAAAATGTGGTACATATACACAATGGAATATTATGCAGCCATAAAGAAGGACAAACATACGGACTTTGCAGCAACTTGGATGGATTTAGAGTCTATCATACTCAGTGATCTGTCACAGAAACAAAGAACAGAGTACTATATGTTCTCACCCATAAGCGGACCTTGAAGAATTATCATAATACTATACGAAAGGGATCTGCAGCAGTCGGAAATTTCCAGAGAAGGGGAGGTGAGATTGGTAGTTGAGGTAAACTGTCAGGGGAGGGAGGGGCACACCTCATCAACAAGGGCACCTGCATAATGACCATTTGTATACCTAGCCCTGAATTGTACCCCACATCTTTAAAAGAAAAAAAGAAAAAATATGAAAAAAACCAAACTGTTCATAATGTTTATTTTCTACCACATTCTTTTAAAAAATATCTATAGTGTTCATGATATATCCATATGGGGTAAAAGCATATAAAATGACCATTTTTGTAGATTACATATTAGCTATTTCATATGACTCAAGCTAATATATAATGAAAAGGCATAATAAATGTTTATATAGAGATGTCAGGCTTAAATCTTTTTAACCAATGAATTACATTGTTGAAAACTTTAGAGAACCCTTGAGTAGTCAATTTATAAAATAAACATCTCCAACTCTACCTCCTTAAAATAAAAAGTAAGATGTGCTTAAAGGGAAAAAGTATCTCTTTTCCTTTCTTCATTTTTAGTCATGACTATATTCTTTCTTAAAGTCTGTTTCTAATAAGTATTATTTTTATTAATTATTCAAATTAATATTTTCATGTAGTCATTTTCTGTGTTCTTTGAGCTTCCTTTTCAAATCCTATTTTCTTAACTTGCCTCACAAAATTACTCTTATTGATTACAATAACTCAACAGGTGGGTTCATGCAATCTGATTGCTGGATTGTAGAATATTCAGTTAAATCATTGCTATGCTTTGAAGACCTACTCATTAAAACCTAATTTCATTTTCTTTTCTTTAGGTAGTTGTCTTGAAGCCCAAGATTTACAAGTTTAGAAAATAATTTTTGTCTCAAAAATTATATAACTTAATTTTCTATGTTGGAAACATTTTCTTTGAAAGCTTTAAAAAAAACTTCCATTTTCATATTGTCAAAGGGTTTGTTTGGTCTGTTTGGGACTATGAGCTTCTGAAACTTTAACCTGAGTATCATCCCAACATCAGGAGTCTGTCTACTATACACACACATGTCCTTTAAAGCATTCACTGTTATTAGGAAGTAGCTCTTAAAATAGAAGTTCTTAAATGGCTAGTCCTATGGCACTTATGTTTGTATTTATGACATTTATGTATACGTAGTCTAGTAAAAACTCAGCATTCAATTATAAAATTGAATACAAAAAGACGTCAGTTTTAAGATACACAGTTTAGTGATTGAAAACACGAAATTAAGATAACAATAGTTTCCATAAATTAAAGACGGTCTTGGCTATTTTGCCAATTATATACAAACCAACCCAATACTCTTTATCCTCATCTTTGGACTTATTTTCTTCCTTGATTTTCTCATAATTTAACATTTTACATATTTTAATTTTTTGTCTTGCTTGTTTCTGCCTCTTGCCACTAAAATATAAATCAATGAATGTTTTTTTTTTCCATGTATTTATCCCCAGCACTCAAAACAGTCTGGCACGTAAAGGTACTCAATACATATTTGCTGACTGACTTAATGGATAATAGCTGAACTGAATGTTAAAGACAATGTTGCCTTTTATGAGTTTTGGAGGTCTACCGAGAATCATTAAATCCACTTATTCCCTTGTTCAACAAATATTTACTAAGCACATATTTTGTTTCAGGCACTGTACTAGCAAGGTTAAAGAAGATAAGGCCCCTGTCCTCTGTAGACAGCTTTTGTTTTTTGGTTTTCTTTGAGTTGGATACTCACTCTGTCACCGAGACTGGAGTGCAGTGGCCGCTCCCGGTCACCGCAGCCTCGACCTGCTGGGCTCCGGCGATCCTTCCGCCTCAGTCTTCCGAGTAGCCGGAATTACAGGCATGCGCTACCACGCCCGGCTGATTTTTTGATTTATTGTAGAGATGAGGTCTCGCTGCCCAGGCGGGTCTCAAACCCGCGGACTCAGGCAATCCACTCACCTCAGCCTCCCAAAGGCGCGGGATTACAGGCTAAGCCACTGAGCCTGGCTTGTAGACAGGTCTTAAAGTAACCCAAAAAATAAGAGTAGCTTCAGTCTTGCATAATCATTATCTCACCTCTGAGACTTTGGGCTACAAGTGGCAGACCTATAACCTGCCAAGGCTCAAGGCACAGGTTTTTCAATTCATGCAGCTGCTAAGGAAATATTTTGCCACTGTGCCTCATTGAGCTGCATGACAGACTAAATATTATCTTTGTACAATAAAGAAACTCTTCCTGGAAGATGAATTAAAATGTCAACCATATCCTTTCTACTTGAAAAAACAAAGATTATCTGAAAATAGAATGACAAGGACTTTAATGTGAACTGGCCTTGGATGAGTACATTTTGTTCTGGGATGTTTTCAAAAATGTAAGGACTGTTGGTGGTAGTGACCCAATCTGGTCTCTGGGCTTCTTTTAGAAGATCCAAGCTTTTTGAATCAAATGAAGAAAACATGCACAATGTGAGTCAGAATGTAGTGAAATAGCTTTGACCCTGGAGTCAGGGGCTCAAATTCAGATGAATTCAAGTGTTTAATATCACTGTGTTTCACTATGTGACTTTTACATCTGATTCTCAGTTACCACATCAGTAAAACAGCTATAATGCCTTGTCGTACGTGCAACATTGGTTTTTTTCTGTAAGACAATGTTTATGAAAAAACTTGTTAAATTATAAAATCTATGCAAAGTCAGGATATAAGTGGCCTGTGCATTGATGATTCTTTTTATGCTCAAGGGAATGTTGAAAGCAATTTTCATTTTCTCACCTAGTGCAAATCACAAAGTTCCAGAATTATACTCCATATACAAGTAAAACAATTTCTATTTTTCTCTACCCAATTAACACTTCAAATTTATCACTAGGTTTTCTTTCTTACTATTCTAGGAAGCAGTACATAAAACAAGCTCTTCAAGCCCTCTTTGAATTAAAAAAAAAAAAACCTCCATGTCAATAGTCCATGCAATTAACCAAATATGTTTGTCTGTCGAAGTAGAGAAATAGAATGCATTGCCAGAGCCAGTGCTCCTGTAGATCTTTCCCCTTGCTTTGAAAAACCATGTGCCAAATAAACAGTCAGAAATAACAAAGATTATTAGCTCGTTGTGCTAAAACATTTCAGGCTAAATTAGGCTACTTGTGTAGTTCTTAGCATCATAATTTTTGATAATTGCGCCTCGAATTTTTCTTTCTTTCATGTCTCCACATTGGCAGTCACCTTTGCTTCCAAGTACTCAGGTGAAATAGTCACAGTTTTAACAAATTATTGTGTTATGGTCCTGGTTTTGCAGAGTCTACGGTGGGTTGTACATCTAAAGGAAAGGGAAAAGTAAATGTAAATAATTGTGTTTTAGTAAGAACAAGATCATTAACATGGTAATCTAAAATTGTCTTCTGAGTCACAGAAGTCTCAAAAATTTGTTGGTAGAATTTCTTTAGTTTGTTTGATAACCCAGACAAGTAACAGCTTCACAAAGTGGTGATGATAATTGAATCAATATTAGCTCACTGCAGGTTTACCTCCTGAGAGGAAGGTGAATTAAGCCTAGAACATTTACTTTTCATTGCAATACAAAATTAGGGAAACGTTATTTACTGGTAGTTCCTGGCTTATAGTAAAGTGACTCAATGTGTTTAGTACAGACTTCATTCATTTTTTTTTTTTTTAGAATATATTCAAGATGTACTTGTAAAAACTGTCTTCTAATTCTCCTCTCATCTTTGATGTCTCAGCCGCTGTGAGCATGTTAATAACCTCATTTCTCTAATATTTTGGTAACAGAGCCCTTTCCTGCCTTCGATCCTGCTGATCCTTCTATGAAAAAAAAAAAAACAAAAAATTCTTACTCCTAATGTCAGTGATGGCATAATTATTCACCAACAATGAAAATCAGAAGAACCAGAGCCTTTGAAGGCATCCTTGTGTCTGTATTTATTTGACTGATTTTATAAGACTTATGCAGCATTTGCCATGTGTAGGTTCTCCTAAGCACTTTACAAAAGTTAACTCATGTCAAAGTCATAACACAGGTCAAAATCCAGTACATAAAAACATAAAATATCACTAACCAAGGCTACAAAACCAGTGGATGGCAAAGCTGGAATTTGAAGTAATGTTCCCTGGCTCCAGGATCTATGCACTTAAACTTGATAGCATGATATCTTTCCAATGCATGGCTCCATTTTGTTGCTTCTTCCTCATATAGATCTCTTACATTCTTCTGCTTGTCTCCACCTTCCCTGCCATTTTGCCAATCCAAGTCACCACCATGTTTGGCATGGTCTTTAGACATCCTTTCTTCCTCCCTCTAGTTCATTACTCATTACCAGAGTGAACTAGTTGTTAAAAACATGAATCTGATCACATTGGTCCCTAGAGTAGACATTGTCGACAGTTTCCCCACACATATCAACCTCCTGACACTACCTACTTTGCTCCCCCCACTTCCCTTCTCTCCATGCCCAGTTACTCTCTGTGTTCCAGATACATTGGGCTGCTACTAATTCTGCTAGTGTTCCAGGTTCCTTCTTAGTTCAGAGTCCTCCATATGTTATTCCCTTAGGCCAGGGTTTCTTGATCTCACTACTAGTGACATGCTGGACTGGATAGTTCTTTTTTTGTGGACGACTGCTCTGTGCACTATAAGATGCTTAGCAGCCTGCTCAGCTAAATGCAAAGGGATCTCAGACACACACATTAGTGCCATGTGATATGGGTATAACATAGGGTTGATTGGAGCAAAACTTACAAGCAGAGAAGTAGCAGAGTGCATGCAATCCCCTAATCATTTATCATTCCACAGCACAAAATTGGAGTTAGATGTGCTGTATGCACCATGGACAGGTGCAAGCAGAGAGGGTCCTGTCTGGACCGGAGGGCTTGACTGAAAGCTGGACACACCATGGAAGCCCCTCACAAGTGAGAGTGAGTCCACTGCAGGCACTGTTAAATATTTATAAATGACCTAAGAAGGCATAGGAAGCATCTAGTTTCTCTAGGTAACAAGAAATATATCAAGGCATCTCCAGAGATTGCACAAGCAATATGCACACCAAGGGCCAAGGTCTGCCCACCAAGAGTTCTGGAGACAACTTTGCCTGACAGGACTGCTGACATCATCCCACACCTCAACCTCCCTGCAAACAGCAGCTGAGCCAACTCTTGGCTAAACGACCAAATGGGGAATAGAATTATGCCTCCAGGGTCATTCAGATTTGTCTATCATCAACTCCTTCTGACCTTCACCCCCTCTTCAGAGCACCTTCCCCACCACCAACTTCCACCATGTTTCTGTGCCATGACTATTTCCTCTTTATTGCCTTTTATGTTTCACTACAGTCTTAAGCTGCTTTATTCACTCCCTTCCTTCATTTTTGTCATTCTTTATTTTTAATATCACTTTCAACAGATTCTTATATAATTGAGAATTATAGTTCAAAACATCCTCTGTTTTGGACGTGACATTTGTGCTACAGCTCTACAATACTTGTCACATTGAAAGGGCACTGGAGTCCCTTGTGAATACTGGTTTCGCTACATGCCACTGGGGTTTAACCTCTCAATGCCTCTTTTTCTCGCTCTTATTGTTCAGTGATTATTAAAAAAGAAATTTAGGTGAAAGCACTTTAGACATTGTAAGTGCTGCTTAAATAAAAGACATTATTGAAGCTGTTTTAATAGCAGTGGTGGAGAACTTGTTTGCGGAGGCCAGGTGTTTCCATCACCTGATTTCATACAGGCTGGGAAATACTGCTCTGAAATAGTTAACAGGAAAGTTCAAATAATGATTTTTGCTGGTCAACTGCTTTACATTATTTTAAATAAGCACAAGACATTTAACTATTAGAGTATAAGCTTTATGGTTAAAAAATATTAAATAGCAGCTACTAAGGTTCTGAAAGCTGCCACTTAACCAAATTGTCTTGAACGATCCTCGTTTCAAACCCACTGAGCCTTTCTCCATTTCTCTGTCTCTCAGTGTCTTTGTCACTCTTAATAAGGCAGCCTAGTATAAAGAGACAAGCATAATTCATTGGGTTATGAGCTTATAAAGTCATTGGGCTGTGGGCTCATAGCCATGTTTAGTCATTTCCTAGTTGTATGTCTTTGGACATGTATCTTAACCTTGCTGAACCTCAATTTTCTTAAATATAAAATGTGATGACGATGTCTGCCTTATAGATGTGTTATGAATACATGCATTCATTAAAATCTTTTCATTGCAACTAAGAATACTTAATTTTAAAAGGTGAAAATAGTGAACATATGTACTATTGTATTAGACAAGGAGCCAAGGTTAGGTAACTATCCAGCTGGTGAATTTTGTGACTCCATGGTGTCAGGAGGGACTGAGTCTTTTTGTATTTCCCTACAGATGACTTTCAGCCTGAGACTTGAATCATCATTCTAGATGGCAGCCAGGATGTCAGGCATGGCCTCCCACAACATTGCCGCTGAGCAAGAAGATTGTTTTTTTCCCATGTATCTCTGTATGTCTTGGCCTACTAGCCAAGATTGGGGCACATGCCCAAGTCCTAACTGTCGAGTTCCTGCAGATGGTAGTATCAGGCAATTTTTGTCTGTATCCCAAAAGATGAACTATAAACAACAGGGAAAGTGGGGGTCTGCCTAAGTAGGAAACCAACCAACACTGCCATAATATGCGGTGATACACTATAGCATCTAATACGCTTTAGTTTTCAAATTTCACTTTATGTCTGCTTTTTTTTCTCTCTCAACTGGTTTTTCTGTTTCTATTTTTTAAGTTCTCTTTATCTGTTTTTCTTTCCTCTTCACATCCTTATTCTTCATTTTATTACTATTTATTCTTCTGCCCATAATGCAGAAATAAAGCATATTAATTCTTTTTTTTTTTTTGAGTTGGAGTCTCACTCTGTCGCCCAGACTGGAGTGCAGTGGCCACTCCCGGCCACCACAGCTTTGACCTGCTGGGCTCCAGCAATCCTTCCGCCTCTGCCTTCCAAGTAGCCGGAATTACAGGCATGCGCTACCATGCCCGGTTGATTTTTTGATTTATTGGAGAGATGAGGTCTTGAGCCCAGGCGGGTCTCGAACCCGCGGGCTCAGGCAATCCACTCACCTCAGCCTCCCAAAGGCGTGGGATTACAGGCTGAGCCACCAAGCCCGGCCAACATATTAATTCTTAAAATATAATAGAAGTTTATGTTCTTTGTTCTTTCATTAAAAAAACAGATAATGTTTTATCTTTCCTTATAGGATAGATAAAACAAAATATGATTTATTAAGTGACATTGATCTTTTTTCCTCTTATTACTTTTACAAATACAGGATTCCTGTGCCTTGGTATAAGCATAGGTATTGTGAATACCAGGAGAAAAATTGGAAGAACAGAAGCACTGATGGGGGGATACACATTTAAAAGGATGGGTCCCAGGAATAGAATGAATTGACTGCAATTCCAGTCCTTTCATTCACTAGCTTTATGATTTTTTTTTTTTTTTTTTTGAGTTGGAGTCTCACTTTGTCGCCCAGACTGGAGTGCAGTGGCCGCTCCCGGCCACCGCAACCTCGACCTGCTGGGCTCCGGCGATCCTTCTGCTTCAGCCTTCCAAGTAGCCGGAATTATAGGCGTGCACTACCACGCCCGGCTGATTTTTTGATTTATTGTAGAGATGAGGTCTCGCCTGCCCAGGCGGGTCTCGAACATGCACGTGGGCTCAGGCAATCCACTCACCTCAGCCTCCCAAAGGCGCGGGATTATAGGCTGAGCCACCGAGCCCGGCTAGCTTTATGATTTTAAGTAAGTTTCTCAAATAGTCTCTCCCTCAGTTTACTCATAAAATGGAAATAATAAAAGTATCTACCTCATGAAACTTTTGTGAAAATTAAGTGAGATAAATGCATATAATGTTTTTAGAAAAACTCTACATAAGAACTTATTTGTCTCAACACTCCCAGGTAATAAAATATAGAAGAATGAAGCATCTGGGTTCAAATTTGGGCTCTCCAATCTAGCCTCGGGGTTTTTATGCCAAAGGAGCTTCCAATGATTAGAACCATGCTTTCTTATTTGCCTTGTGTGACTACCTTTCATTGAAGAATTTACCTTTCATCTTCATCCCTTACTCTTGCCTGTTCACCCACCCCCCAACTGAGTGCTCCTTAAAATTCTATGAGAAAGAATCCTACATCCTTAGGTCTAAATCTCAACTCTTTCATGAAGTCTATAATCATATTTTAAGCCCTCTGCTTGGTGTCTACACTGGAATATCCCATCAACACTTTGAAACACAACTGATTTGTTGTGTGACTTTGGGCATATTAAATAACTAGGTTATATCTGGGGTTCTCAGTTTAAGTTAAAAAACATAATAAACAGGTTCAGGGAGTTATGGGTGTGGGTTAAGGTAATAATTGATAAGACCTTGCACCAACAGTTTAGGATTCCATGTCTGAAACTAAAATTATCATTCTCCTCACTAATCTGCTTCTATTCCTGTCTTTCTTATCTCAGATTTATAGTATTAAATCTATGAGAACAGATTCAAAATTCAAACATAATTTTGTTGCTGTCATGTTTAAAGCACTTCAGATGTTTCTCATTACCAGAAAAAAAAAAGAAAAAAAAAAAAATCCTTCCTTACTCTGACATCAGCTTCCCTTTGCAGATTTCTCCCCACTTCACTTACTGCACTTTACATTCCGATCATTCAGAAGGAAAGAAAACAATTTGTTTCCTCTACCCATTTTGGGTTCACTGGCCAGGGGTCTGTAGATTAAATTGACAAAATACAGATACCAACAAACAGATGTTTATGAACATGTGCATTTTGCATCTACATGGAAACAGTGATGAGCAACTCCAAAGGGTGGTTAGAATTTGGAGTCTATATACCTAATTTAGCATGGTAAAGTGGGGGGATGGAGAAAGGGCACATAAGGAAAAGCAGATGACTTCATGGAAAGATCATCAGGCCCTTGGGAGAAAAGATAGGAGACAGGACAGTCTTGTTACAATGTCTGTTAGGTTGTGGTGCCAATTTATCGATTTCTTGTCTCTGGGAAGATGAGAGTTGCTTCCAGGGAGGGGATTTATTACAACTGAGTTATTTTGACTTCTTTTGAGAGTCTCTGCTTTTAAGTAGATAGAGGATTTCAGAAACTCAAATACCTTCAGCTCAAAATAATTACTATGTCAAAGCAGCATATTTGGGGATGGAATATTCTCCTTTAGTCAGTTTTAGCTTCCGTTCATGTTATTTCATTGCCCCTCAAATTTACTTCCTCCAATCGGGCATGGGAAGTCCTCTATTAATTCCAAATCTGTCTCAATCACTCTCTCCTGGTCCAATCGCAAACTCTTCCTCCTTCTGTTTCATCACACAACTTCTCTGGGGCTCTTTACCATGTTAGAACTATTTACTTGTTTTGCTTCCCGCATTAGTTTGTAAACTTAAGGCAACAGCCATACTTTGTTCATACAACCTAGAATTCACACTATTTAAAAAAATTATTATAATTTATATAATATAAACCTAAATACTTGTGGAATAAAAGCATCTTTACAATGTTTCAAATGGGCCGGGCTCGGTGACTCAACTTGTAATCCTGCGCTTTGGGAGGCCGAGGTGAATGAATTGCCTGAGCCCGCAGGTTCGAGACCTGCCCGGGCAACTTGGCAAGACCTCATCTCTACAATAAACCAAAAATTAGCCGGGCATGGTAGCACGTGCCTGTAGTTCCAGCTACTTGGAAGGCTGAGGCGGAAGGATCGCTGGAGCCCAGTAGGTCGAGGCTGCGGTGGCCAGGAGCATGCCACTGGCACTCCAGTCTGGGCGACAGAGTGAGACTCCAACTCAAAAAAAAAAAAATATGTTTCAAATGTCCAAATTTGCATTCAGTTTTAATCATACATTTGATTCAAGTGAATCAGTGAGATGTTTTAAAATCCTAAAAAAAGTTTACGTAGGTGTTTTTCCCTTCAAGATTTTATTATTATGCATATATTTTACTTCAACTATAATGTAGTCACTCTTGTAACATATAACAGAGGAAAATAATAGTGCTTACTCTCATTTAGCAAATATTTGTAATACATTTTTAGCTCTTTGAATTAAAATCTGTAGAAATGCTAAGTATTATTATGTATATCATTAGCATTTTGGCTAGAAACCTCCCCCTCTAGGCACATATGGGATTTTTATTTTTATGCATACATTTGCATAACTGTTTCACTATCTTTCACAGACTCAAGTCCTTAGACATTAATTTGACAAATATCATGATCAAGTCATCAGCTTCAGTCTGGCTCAGTGGGTTTGAAACTTCTTAATGGAGATATTTTCATATCGTTTCAGCCTTCAGTAGTCTTCCTGTCTCTGTCTGTCTCTTTTCTACAAAGATACTTAATTAGTAGTGACTGTAGACTGACTTAATGAACATATTCATTTTCAAGAATAATTTACATGGCTTTACTTGATATTTTCAAATAACTCTACGGAAGCATGAAATATTCAGGAACAAGCTTCTTCAGAATGTAATCACTGATTTTACACAAGAGATACATTACACAGGCATGTGAGTGATCGGGCTGTAGCATTTCAAGGCTTTTTATTTTCTTTCATCTTTATGCAACCTAAGGCCCCAGCATCATCAGCCTACATTAACACTCTAACTCTAAGCCTGCAAATTTCCTCATCCTCACCTCGACTGAAATATTTATGAGTCCTCCTTGCTGGTCTTGTCATAGGTCACTGGGCTGTGCTCCTCTGCCCCAGGCACAGCTAAGTCCACAGACAGAGGGACCTCTGCTTCTGGTGCCCGGTAAAGATGTCACTGGTGACAGAATGATCTGAGCCTTGGTACAGTGGAGTTGGGGGCTCTCTCACCACATTTGCCAAGTGAGAAAAGTGTTATACTCTGTCTAACACTTAGTTGGGTCCCACAGCAAGTTTGCTTAAGTGCCAAAGTGTTACAGAGTCAAAGGAAACAGCTCTTTCAACTCCCACACAGTCCTCTTCTGCACAAAGTACCCAGATGCCATCAGAACTGGTCCCTACCCTGAGCTCTACTCTGAGTTACTGCTTTCCTTCAACTCCAGAGCCGTATTTAAAGTCAGGATGGTTGTGCCAGGTGCAATTCTCTCACAGCAAGCCTAATCATCTCCCACGCACCCGACTGCTGCCAGGGCCTCTGTCACACTTGCTTTTGAACACCAGTTATGGGCAAAGTCCAAGTCTTGCCCCCACCCAGAATAGCTTCAAAATCTCTGTCAATGGATAAAAAATGATACTCAATAACTGTACTTGATGGAAGCATCTTACTCCCAGATAACCCATTAATTTTTGGCTTTTATAATAAATTGTGTAATTAAACATAGTTTTAGAGGAATGACCAGTGAACACAGAAAATAACACTTTAATTTAAAAAGAAAATTCCAGCCGTCAGCATAACCTAACTGAATCAGAGCCAGATTATTGAATTTCATATTCTTATTCCTCAATTTACTACTCGTATGACTTTGAGCAAGTGTATTAGCTATCTATTGCTATGTAACACATAAGCACAAAGTTAGCAGTTCAGAACAATACATCTTTATTATCACAGTTTCTATAGGTCAGAACTCTGGGCATGAATTAACTGTGTTCTCTGCTTCAGGGTCTTTCACAGGATTATAACCAAGGTGTCACCCAGGGATAGAGTATAAACTGAGGTATCTACTTCCAAGATACATGGCTGTTAGCAGGATTTAGCTTCTTATAGGCTATTAGACTGAGGAAATCTGCTTCTTGCTGGATGTTAGAGTTCTCTCTTACGTCCTTGCCACTTGAATCTCTCCACGTAGCAGTATACTTCACCAAAGCCAGTACAAGAACAAATCAACAGAGAGTCTGCTAGCAAGATGAAAGTCATCATCATGTAATGTAACTATCACTTTTGCCATACTCTTGTATGGCAAGTAGTAAGTCACAAGACATAGCACACTCATAACAGGAGGTAGGGATAATGAGAGGCCACCTAAGAGTTTTGTGTAACTTTTTTCAATATGTAAAATAGAAAGACTGACAAAGATAATAGATTTGTAAAGACTAAATCAGCTAGTCCACTAATATATTTAAATAATAAAACTGTGCTTAGTAGTATATCTTCAGTGTAAATTTACATGTATTCTCACTCATGTGCCATAAACTTAAATCAGCCCAAATCTGTGGTCACACTTAGACCTCTTTTTCTTTGATTATGTGGTTACCTTTATAATGTTTGACTCTTTCTTCAAATCTATTTTAGAAAAATCTTACCTATCCATCAAGGTCAGCTCAAATACCACCTTTTCCAAGATTTATTCCTAAATCTCCATAACTGTAAATCTGCTTCCTCTCCAGTATGCTTCCATACTTCACTAACAGAAGTGGTAATTTTCTGTCATAATGTTTTATTTATGTGTATACATGTCTGTACCTACAAGATAATACATTATTTGATGCTACTGATTCTGTCCTTAATTTTATCCCTATAATGGCTATAAGCTCAGTAAAAATTTATTGTATTGAACTAAAATTAGATTTTGATTAAAAATTTTGATATTGATGGTTACCAGAGGCTGGGAACAGGATGGGAAAGAGGGGCATGAAGTGGAAAAAAAAAGAAAATAAATGTATTTATTACTAAATTGTACACCTAAAATGGTAAAGGTAGTAAATTATATATGTATACTATACCTCAGTTAAAAAATATTAATATTTATCAGGCAAATTAAAGAACGTGTTAGAAAGAATCATGGAATCAGGGTAAGTTGAGTAAGCTATTAGGAACTAATCTGGTAATTGTCACAGGATAAGGTAAAATTTACAAAAAGTAGTCTCCCAAGATTGACACCTGTGCTCCCGATCATAATGCTTATTTGGTAAATTCTCTTTCCTCACAAAGTTTTAATGGGATATAGAAAAACTCGGACTCCTTTGCAAATTTGAAATTTTAAACTTTCATTTTTCTTGCAAAAGAAACTGTTAAGTTTCATTAAAATCCTATAAAAGGAATAAATTTGGATCAAAATTTAATGTGATAAATAAATTACATAGACTTATTTGGAAAATTGTGAACAGACAGTCTCTTTTAGTCATGCTTCTGAACACTTACACAACTTCCCCAGTACTTGAAAGACATTGTGTAGCCTCTCTCATCATTAGCTTCACATCCAGCTACTCCAAGATGTCATCACATCTCAAGCTCTTTGTCTTTGTCTTGTTACTTCCACATTCACAAGCCCAGGCAGCAACATTTGATTGGTTAAGCTTGGGTCATGTGATCTCCTAATATGTCAATGCTGGGGTATGAGATCCTGCCTCTTGTCTATTGAACTTCTCCTAAATTAGAACAAAATTTGGACACTAAGCAGCCAAAAATTACTGTCTATTTAATTTTATTAATTATAAATATAGTATTTCTTTACATGGTCACAAGAGCATTTATTTCTACTGTAATAGTGCCCTTGAAATTTAAAGATTAAAATTTAAAGCTACCTTAACTTCTCGTTTTTTGTTTTTGTTTTGTTTTGTTTTTTGAGTTGAAGTCTCACTCTGTTTCCCAGGCTGGAGTGCAGTGGCACACTCACGGGCACTACAGCCTCGACTTGCTGAGATCAGGCAATCCTTCCACCTCTGCCTATCAAGTAGCTGGAACTACAGGTATGTGCCACCATGTCCAGCTAATTTTTTGATTTATTGGAGAGACAAATTCTTATCAAGTTGTCCAGGCTGACCTCAAACCTCTGGGATCAGGCAATCCTCTTGCCTCAGTCTCCCAAAGTGCTGGGATTACAGATTTGAGTCACTATACCCAGCTTTCTTGTTATTTTTATAAGAATAAAAGCAATTACACTTACATTGAAAATAGATTGCTGACTTATTCCTAAATTATTCCTATAGAACAGAAAATATATTTCTAATTTTAATATACTAGGAAATTAATTGTAAACCAAATAGAGGAGCCTGTAAACATATAGTTATACTATAAAAATTGATATAATAATAAATTTCTCTTTAGTCATAAGAACTCTTATTTTAAAGGGAAATTATTGAGGAAACACTTCCAGAATACCAGGTTAAGAAAACTTGGAAGGCTGAGGTGGAAAGATCACCGGAGCCCAGCAGGTCGAGGCTGCGGTGGCCAGGAGCAGCCACTGCACTCCAGTCTGGGCAACAGAGTGAGACTCCAACTCAAAAAAATAAAATAAAAATAAAAATAAAAGAAGAAGAAGAAGAAGAAGAAGAATACAGGCAAATGTGACAAAATTTCCTTTTCAGAATTCTGGATATTAGCTAAAGGCTTCCAACAATCTGTGGAGTACTGATTCAAGGAAAATGGCTGAATCTTGGAAGAGTGAGATTTGTGGTGATTTAACATGTCATGTTTTTTTCCCCCTATATCCAGCTACATGCTAACCTTAAAAGAAAAAAAAAAGCCTGGTAATAATGGTACCTGGAAAACCAGAAGCCTTGTAGCCACTAGAGTAGAGTAGGGGACAGGTTTGGTTTAGATTGCCCCTAGTATTCGCATTCCCAGATAATTTTTATTATTTGATCTGTCTGGCAGCTCCCTGGAAACCTCCATTGCAGAGGAGCACAAATAGCTTTACCCTTGAAGTGCTTGCTAAAAACAGTCATCAGCAACTGTTTTACATCACAGCTGCTTTCAGTTAGGACTAACAAGAGGATGACCAAAAAACTTAAAGCAAAAAGTCTGGGCACTGAGATCTTAATAAGGGCATTTGAAAAGTTCCTGGGGATCTAGAAAGCCATGCAAATACACTGAGCTGTTTGCATGACCAGAAAAGTCATAAGAAGACCTTAATTTCTCACCTTTAGCTTATCTTTAAGCTCTGTGCAATAGGAAATTACGGTAAAGACAGAGTTGTCAAGCAACTCTGAATGTACTAAAATCCACTAAACTGTGATTTTTAAAAGGTGCATTTTATATGATGATAATTATATCTCAATAAAGCTGTTAAAAATGAATCTCAACCTGCTTGCTGGAATAGAAATAAAATGAGTATAATGCAGATGGCTATTTATTTTTCTATCAGGCAACTCAAAGCTTTCTGTGGCTGCCTGAGATTTACATAGTATAAATAACAGTTTCTGATAATAACCATTATAAACTCTTCACCACCCACCTAAGCAGTAGGAGGACTTCTCTTTGCCACTCCTCATGGTTATCTAGTATAGCATAGACAGGCTGATAAATACACCTATATTATGAAGAGCCTAAGCAAATGTGTATTTTTAAGTAATTTTAAGTGAAAAGGTATAGCAAAGTCAAATGGATATTAAATTATCTGTTTCACTCCCTCTACCCTATTCAGTCTTATTACATACCAAATTACTACAGTTTTTAAAATATTTAAAAGTAGAATAAAAAAATTTTAACTTTATATAGTTATTTGATATAATCTGTCTTATTAAAAGATAAAAAACAGAGACTTGGTTTTGGTAAAATAGAGTGAACGAGTGACCATACATTTCTTAAAGGATTTAGGAATTGAAGTAACAATCTAAATTAAAATCAGGTGTCTACTGCCTAAAACTTGAGAAAATGGCTGGGTACAGTGGCTCAAGTCTGTAATCCCAGCACTTCGAGAGACAGAGGCGAAAGGATTGCCTGAGCCCAGGAGTTCAAGACCAGCCTGGGCAACTTGGTGAGACCTTGTCTCTACAACAATCCAAAAAAAAAAAAAATTAACCAGGCACAGTAATGCATGCCTGTAGTTCCGGCTACTTGGAAGGCTGAGGTGGAAGGATTGCCTGTGCCCAGCAGGTTGCTTCTGGGGTGGCCGTGAGCATGCCACTACACTCCAGCCTAGGTGACAGAGTGAGACTTTGACTCAAAACATAAAAACAAAAACAAAAAAACCTTGAGAAAATCAACATGATGATCTGAAAAGTGTCACTACTTTTGAGAGAGACTTTCTACGAAGACAAAGTTAGTCAAACAAGAAATGTATCTTTCCATTAATATGTTCTAAGTTTAAGAAGGAAACTCTTGGAAAGAATTATATACTTCTATAAGAAGAGTCATCAAAATAGGGGCAGGGAGTCATCTGTCACTATTTAAGTCAGGATAAACAATTTTTAAAAAGTAGGAAATGTAATTTTAAAAAGAATGAAGTAAAAGATGCTCACTTTCTCCAAGTGAAAAGAGAGGTGAGATAGTTTATTTGGGGAAGAGGACTTCAAGTAGGTTACTATTGGATGTAGGAAGCTTAAGTTAGCCAACTTGAACAGATATCAGTGTTGAATGGTTAGAAAATCCAAGATTATACCTCTCCTTTCTCTTTCTTACTTAACTTCTGAATTACCACTCAAACTCCTAGCTTGACTATGTAAACAAATTCACAGCAAAGGTATCTATGGAGGCTGCCCTAACTGCTGCTCAATATAGTATTTTTTCATTTATTTTAGAAAAATATTAGTGTAAATAATCTTTAACAATAGTCCATATATCTATAGAGAGATTTTTGATTTTTTACATTTAACCCATGATATTTAACTCACAAGAAAATATGAGATTTGAAAAACAATATAAACCAATGAGACCTAACAAACATGTATACCAGGGGTCTCCAAGCCCCAAGCCACAGATCAGTACCTCCAATGCCCCTTATGAACATAGATGCAAAATTCAACAAAATATATGCAAACCAAGACTAACCTCATATAAAAAGAATTATATACCATAATTAAATAGGATTTATCTCAGTAGTGCAAGGATGATTAATATACAAAAATCAATCAATAATAATACTAGTTGGTACCTAAAAAACCTGGAATTATGTTTTGGAGGGCAGACCCCTTAAAGTATATAGGCTTCCCTCGCTAGGTAAGTCTAGGAAGTTCTAGGAATGCATTGGCATTAGTGTATCAGCTAGTGTTGTTCTATTGTTGGGAGAGGCTGTGTTTTGCTTCAGTGAAGTTTTTGCTTTTTTGAGTGGAGGAGATTCTTTCAACATTTTTGCCCATTTCATGACAGGTGATTTGTGAACACACCTGCCCACACTGCATTGAGTATTTAGTAGTTATTGACCAAAAACGGCACGACCCCCATGTCCCACCCCCCCAATCACCTGATCTTCCCCCGAGCGACTTTTTTTTGTTTGTTTTCCCACATGAAAAAGTCCTCAAAAGGAAACTTTTTGCTGATGAGGAAGAAAATAAAATTTAAAATATCAGAAGTACTAAAAGGCATCAAAATTAACGAGTTCAAAAAATGTTTTGAGCAGTCGAAAAGGTGTCTCAATAGATGTAGTGCATCAAACGGAGAGTACTTTGAAGATAACTGAAGTTTAAATATGTAAGAATAAATACACGTTTTTCCAAATAAATTGAGGGATTTTTTTGCATCCCCCCTCGTATGCCATACTAATGGAAGAAAGAACAAATATCACTTCAATAAATGCAAGCCAGGCTCGGTGACTCAGCTGTAATCCCAGCGCTTTGGGAGGCTGAGGTGAGTGGACTACCTGAGCCCATGGGTTCAAGATCCGCCTGGGCAACTTGGCAAGACCTCATCTCTACAATAAATCAAAAATTAGTGGGGCGTGGTAGCACACGCCTGTAGTTCCAGCTACTTGGAAGAGTGAGGCAAAAGGATCGCCGGAGCCCAGCAGGTCGAGACTGTAGTGGCAGGGAGCAGCCACTGCACTCCAGTCTGGGTGACAGAGTGAGACTCCAACACAAAAGAATAAATAAATAAATGCAGAAAAAGCATTTGATAAAATCCAACATTTCATGGTAAACCAGAAATAGAAGGGAATGTCCTGAACCTGGTAAAGGCCATTTATGATAAACCCACAGCTGAAATCATACTTTATAAGGAGAGATTTAATCTATTCATCTTAAGTTTGAAACAATACAATAAGTCTGCTCTCAATTTTATTCAACATTGTAATGAAGGTCAATTAGGCCAAACTAAAAATATAATAAAAAACTACCTTGATTTGCAGATGATAGTATCTTTATATAGAAAATTCTAAGGAATTAATTTAAAACTATTAGAATTAAACATGTCCAACAAGGTTGCAGGATATAAGATTAACACATAAAAATCAGTTGTGTTTCTATACATTGGCAATGAACAGTCCAAAAATGAAGTTAAGGACACAGCTCCATTTGTAATGGCAACAAAAAATAAAGTACTTAGAAATAAATTTAGCAAAGTTGAAATACTTACACAATAAAAACTTTAAGACATTTAAGGAAATTAAAGAAGACCTATATAAGTGGAAAAACATGGAACAAAAGACTTTGGCCATGGAACAAAAGACTTATAAGAGACTTGATACTATTAAAATGGCAATAATCTCCAAATTTATCTGTAGGTTCAATGTAATCCCTATCAAAATCCCTGCTACTCCTATGTAGAAATTGAAAAATTTATCCAAAAATATATGTGGAAATGCAAGAGACCTAAAATAGCAAAATAAACAAAAACCAAAACTTAATATAAATGAAGCTGGAGGACTTGCACTTCCAGATTTCAAAACTTAATGCAAAAAGATGGTAATCAAGGAGGTGTCATACTGGTGTAAGGCTAGATGTATAGATAAATGGAACAGAATTAAACATTCAGAAATAAACTCTTAGATTTATGGGTCAATTAAATTTTTTTCAAAATTGCTAAGATAATTTAATGGGGAAGTATAGTCTTTTCAACAAAGAGTGCTGGTATAACTGGATAGTTACTTACAGAAGAATGAAGATACATCCCTACCTTACATTATATACAAAAATTAACTCAAGATGGATCATAGATCTAAATGAAAGTGCTAAAGCTATGACACTCTTAGGAGAAAACAAAGGAGTAAATCTTTGTGGTCTCAGATTAGACAATGTCTCTCAGATATGACACCAAAAGCATAAACTTAAAAAAAAAAATAAGACAAAGTGGACTACATCAAGATAAAAAAAACTTTTCAAAGGACATCATTAGGAGAGTGAAAAGACAACCTGTGGATCTAGAGAAAATATTTGCAAATCATATATCTGACTTGTATCCAGAACATACAAAGAACACTTACAACTCAATAATAAAAATCCAAATAACTGAATTTAAAAAATGGAAAATGAATTAAATAGGCATTTCCACAAAAAATACATATAGAAATGTACAATTAGCACATGAAACATTAATCATTAGGAAAATGCCAGTCAAAATATCAATGAGACATGACTTCACATGACTGAGATGACTAAAATAAAAAAGCAGACAGTAACAAGTGTTAATGAAGTTGTGAGTAAATGAAACCCTCATACATTGCCGACTGGCCTCATAATCATTTTATGGACTCCTCAAAATGTTAAACATAAAGTTACTGTAAGATCTAGCAAAACCCACTCCTAGATATATGCCAAGAGAATGGAAACATACATCCACACAAAAACCTATACACAATGTTCATGGATGCATAGGAGCATTATTCATAAAAGCCAAAAGATAGAAACAACCAAAATGTCCATCAATTGCTACATGGATAAGCAAAATGTGGTATACTCATATATTGGATTATTATTTGTCAATAGAAGGAAACATAAGGTGATAAAAAGGAATGAATTACTGATATATGCTACAACATGAATTACCTTTGAAAACATTATGCTAAGTGAAAGAAACCAGTTATAAAAGGTCACATATTTATGGTCCCATTTATACAAAATAACAAAATTACACATAGAAACAGAAAGTGAATTAGTAGTTTCATGGGGGAAAAGGAGGGAAAATGGGTGACTTAGTATATAATTGGCTTTTGGGGAGTGTTGAAAATATTCTGAAATTACATAGTAGATACAGTATAAATTGCTAAATAAATAAATTTTATGATATGTAAATTTTATTTCAATAAAGTTGCTATTTGAAAAACAATTGAATCATAGAATACAGAATAGTTCTAAAGAGAAAGAGACACAATTATATCTCTGTATTTTTTTCTGAAATCTGTATGCTTAACATTTAAATGGCCATACATTTATCCATTGCAGATTATTATAATCATGTTTGCCCATATAATTATGTCTAAGTGATTTTAAAACAAAATATTCACTCTCTTAATTTTGTTATATCAAGATCAGTTATGCTTGTCAAAATTGTCAAACCATGACGAAACATATGTGTAAACAGATGAAAATACATTAAATTTAGCAAAAGTATAACAAATGTCTGTTAATTACTAGAACCACAATTGTGTCAAATGTATTTTAACCAGATTGTATAACTTCTTATGTAAAGTAAGGATACAGTCACTCCAAATTTCAAAATAAAAACATTTCCTTTGCCAAGAGCAAGAAAAAAAACAACAGTAGCTGCAAAAACAATACAAATTGTTTGCCTTCACCTCACATTAGATTACTTCTTCCTTTGGAAATAATTTAACTAAAGTCTCTTTTTTTAAATGTCAAAAAATAAGCTCCTAGATGTTTTCTAAACTTGAAAAATAGTCACGGACAGTTTGTTTCGAACATCACAAAACTCTGCTAGGCTATCCAATAATGATCCATTTATATTTCAGCCACCTGGGAACTGTGGGTGGTGTGGGTTCTCCAACTATCTCTTGATTATGTCCTTGGAAAAGAGTAGCAGGTGCCATGCCAACGTTCTTTTGGGATTCTCTTAATGCCAAATAGATCATGTTTTGAATGCCTGTCAGTCTCAATCCTTAGTACTCATGATATTCAGTCCATACTCATTAAATGATGCTCTGACATATAATGGAAGAGTTATTACAATATTCACACAACTGTGGTCAGTACAATTAAAATGTGAATCAGAGCCGGGCTCGGTGGCTCAACCTGTAATCCCGTGCTTTGGGAGGCCGAGGTAAGTGGTTTGCCTGAGCCCGCGGGTTGAAGACCCGCCTGGGCAACTTGGCAAGACCTCATCTCTACATTAAATTAAAAAATTAGCCGGGCGTGGTAACACGCGCCTGTAGTTCCAGCTACTTGGAAGGCTGAGGCGGAAGGATCGCCGGA